>NC_038244.2:29369234-29404370 GCF_000004515.6 Glycine max
TTCTCCTTACCCACCGCCCAGTTATCCACAAAGGCCATCCCTAAATCAACCACAAAGTTTGTCTACCGCACTTCCAATGACGAACACCACCTTTCGCACAAACCAAAAACACCAACCAAAAAATGAATTTTTGCAGCGAGAAAGCCTGTAGAATTCACCCCAATTCCAGTGTCCTATGCTGACTTGCTCCCATATCTACTTGATAATTCAATGGTAGCCATAACCCCAACCAAGGTTCATCAAACGCATGTTTTCTTATTCAACTTTCACCGGAATGTGGGTGCAAGCCATTGGTCAAGCAACTTGCGCTCCTGAGTGTTGACTTCCAAGACTGTTCAATCAGAGATTACTCGTCTTGCACGTTGGTAGGGGTGCCGTAAAACAACGAGTAAAGTTCAAAACAAATAAGTTTCAAAATAAAAAAATAAGTTTAAAAAAAAAAGAGGGGAAAACATTTGATTAACTGTGTTTTCAAGACGTTCATGTGACCTCATTCCGGAAAGTTTAGGATGTTGGACAAATGGCCTCAGAAGGGAGGGGTTGAATTAAGATACAAAGACTATTCCCCAATTAAACTTTCACTCTCTCTTTTCGGATTAACAATGCACCCTTAACATAAATTACTCAAAAGACAATTCAAAATAAACTTCTTTGAAGAAAAAGATAAATAGCAATAAATAAAAGAAGTTTAAGGGAAGAGAGGAATGCAAACTTGATTTATACTGATTCGGCCACTTCCCGTACCTACGTCCAGTCCTCAAGCAACCCACTTGAGATTTTTCACTCTCTTTGTAAAACTCCTTTTACAAAGCCTGAACCACACAGGGACAACCCTTCCCTTGTGTTCAGGAATCCTTTACAACAAGAGACCCACGGTCTCTTAATCCCTTTTCAAAAATAAGAAGAAGAGAAGAAGAAATCTCTCTTAAAAGAGATAGATTGTACAATGAAGACCAATCAAAATTCCTTATTGAATATGCAAGTGGTTGACCAAGGAATCTTTTTGAGAGGATAAGACAGTTCAGTTCAGAAAAACTCTTAATCTTTTGAGAGGATAAACTTTTTGAGCAATGAAAACTCTCTTTAAATTCGCGCTTCCAAGCCACCTTTGATGGCCATTCATAAACCATTTGAATAGATGTGACTCTTGGAAATTATTTTCCAAAAATCCCCTCTGGTAATCGATTACAAGACTTGTGTAAACGATTACAGGTTTTGAAATTTGAATTAAAACGTTCAAAAAACTGTTGGTAATCAATTACCATCCATGTGTAATCGATTACACATTATAAATTTTGAATTCAAATTTCTAGTGACTGTTATAAACATTTTCAGCTGCTGGTAATTGATTACCAGAGAGTAAATCTCAATTTAAAATGATTTAGATAGAATTCTTTGGCCAAACCTTTTGCTTTTTCAATTTGGAAACTTCTTCCTAAGATTCTAGAGATCAACTTGATCATATATCTTGATTTTCTTGGATTCTTGGATTCTTGTCTTGAATAAAACTTGGAAGCACTTGATCCTTTGGCATCATCAAAACATCTTGCTTCTACATAGGAGTCATTTGACTTAATCCATCAAAAAATCCTTCAACTATTTCTCGTCCTTGGAAAAATTCTTTTTGCAAGAATCAAATGCTTCTTTCATTCTTCCTCACTACGAGGCTATGAAAACAAGACAACGATGGTTACCTCATAGCCCTACACTGGGGCAATGAAAGGCATCGTGCATGAGCCTCAAGTGAACCTAGGGGCAGATTAGAATTTCTCACCCAATAGGTTCCCTCCTACAAGGTCATGACGAAAGACAACGATTGGTACCTCAAAGCCTTACACTGGGGCAATGAGGGGCACCGTGCATGAGCCTCAAGTGAACATAGGGGCCGATCAAAAGTTCTCACCCATCGATGTTTTTAACAAAAAAAAAGGGGGACAAACCCTAGGATTTCAATGGATTGATTAAACATCAAACGACTCCATTTCCGTCACTCCAAAATGGTCAAATGACTAAATCAAATAGAACACACACTCTGAGGGAGTTCTCGGAGAGATTTGCAAAAGATAGGATAAGGTTGCATGGACTATCACCTCTTTCAAAAGGACAGTCAATTTGTGTTTTCCAAAAAAAAAAATCAAATCAAAATCAAAATCACAAAATAGGGAAAAAATGTCATGAACATTGTACAACTTTCCATTACATTGCATTGTTTCATATGAAGTCCGCATTTAGCTAATTTTACGACAAAGGTTGCATGCATTTGCATCCCTAAAAATCATGTTAACTGCATAGATTTCCTACATCTAATGTCCAAATCTTGTGGATTTGGGATGACCAGCCCTCTCGATGAGTCGATCTCTTGCTTTCTCATAAGGGTGGACCCTTGGGTACTTGTACCTATCGCCTTCAGAGGACTGCACATCCTCACCTTGAGAGGACTACACGTCCTCACCTTGAGAGGACTACACGTCCTCGCCTTGAGAGGACTACACGTCCTCACCATCAGAGGGCTGCACGCCCTCACCTCCAGAGGACTACACGTCCTCGCCTTGAGAGGGCTACCCGCCCTCGCCTTGGCTACTAGTTACCCTCACCTTCAGAGGACTACATGTCCTCACTTTCAGAGGGCTACACGCCCTCGCCATCAGAGGACTGCATGTCCTCACCTTCGTAGGGCTACACGCCCTCACCTTTAGAGGACTACACGTCCTTGCCAACAGAGGGCTGCACACCCTCACCTTGAGAGGACTACACGTCCTCGCCTTGAGAGGACTACACGTCCTCGCCTTGAGAGGACTACACGTCCTCACCATCAGAGGGCTGCACGCCCTCACCTCCAGAGGACTACACGTCCTCGCCTTGAGAGGGCTACCCGCCCTCGCCTTGGGTACTAGTTACCCTCACCTTCAGAGGACTACATGTCCTCACTTTCAGAGGGCTACACGCCCTCGCCATCAGAGGACTGCATGTCCTCACCTTCGTAGGGCTACACGCCTTCACCTTTAGAGGACTACACGTCCTCGCCAACAGAGGGCTGCACGCCCTCACCTTGAGAGGACTACACGTCCTCGCCTTGAGAGGACTACACGTCCTCACCATCAGAGGGCTGCACGCCCTCACCTCCAGAGGACTACACGTCTTCGCCTTGAGAGGGCTACCCGCCCTCGCCTTGGGTTAGTTACCCTCACCTTCAGAGGACTACACGTCCTCACCTTCAGAGGGCTACACGCCCTCGCCATCAGAGGACTGCATGTCCTCACCTTCGTAGGGCTACACGTCCTCACCTTTAGAGGACCACACGTCCTCACCTTCAGAGGGCTACACGCCCTCGCCATCAGAGGACTGCATGTCCTCACCTTCGTAGGGCTACACGCCCTCACCTTGAGAGGGCTACACGCCCTCGCCATCAGAGGACTGCATGTCCTCACCTTCAGAGGGCTGCACGCCCTCACCTTGAGAGGACTACACGTTCTCGCCATCAGAGGGCTGCACGCCCTCACCTCCAGAGGACTACACATCCTCGTCTTGAGAGGGCTGCACGCCCTCACCTTTAGAGGGCTACGTGTCCTCATTTTTAGTGTGCTCCACATCTACACCTTAAGAGAATTTAAGGTCCTCTGTCCTTAAATGCTTAACCGAGACTTGCACTCCCAGTTAAGGGGCCAGTAGTTTCCTTTTAACGGTTCCTAGGCCACCCCCTGATATTGGAGGAGGGCCAATTGTGCGAGCACAACCAGAGAGGGAGGCTGTCACACAGCTACTATGCATACCGGGGCAAGATTTCACCCGTGCCGCTGCAAAGAGACGAGTGCGGATCATGCGCACCAACATGACCACTCTTACACAGATATAGATGACATTGCTACTTAGCAACATTCTGCCCAGCGACCGCAATGCCAATCTCCCCCTGCAAAAGTATCAGTTGGTCTGTGTCGTCCCGACATGGGTAAGTATGCATATGGTTCAACTGATTTCTGATACCATCTATTTTTTGCAGGGATCGCACCCACAAAGACACCCAGTGGACCTGAAGAAGTCCAACAGGGCCCTGGGGTTTCCAGCTCTGGTTACGGGCCTCTGTCGGCCCTACAGGGCGCCCGTTTCCCCTAGCAAGTTCATGTCATCGTGGCATAGGTAAGTGTGCACCTCCCCCAACTGATTTCTGATGTCATCTATTGTTTGCAGGGATTGTGCCCACAAGACACCTAGTGGACCCGAAGAAGGCCAACAGGGTCTTGGAGTTGCCAGCTCTAAATACGGGTCTCTGTCAGTTCTAGGGAGTGCCTGTCGCCCCCAACAAGGTCATCAGGCCCCCCCTACCAATCGAGCTTTCATCAAGAAGTACTGCGCCCCCAGGCAGGTGGCAGGCACAGGGCGAAACACCACATCAGCATTGGGATGGCCGGTAGTGGGCAATAGACACACCGCCACCACCTCTAGAGTTCACCTCAGCTCATCCATAAAAAGGTTAGAGCGTTGCCTACGACACATGGCCGACCAAGTCCAAAGCCAAATGTAAGCAAAGTACTAGGTCCATGACCGACAAATCATTAGGTGTCCAACTCAAGACGTTAAAGAAGCGCTACTAGGAGGCAACCTAGTAACTTTTAAATTTCTGCTTGCTATTTGATCACCTTTTGTTTCTCAAGTCATATTGGGACACACCTAGTTGCTCATGATCCTAAGAATTTAAATAAAATGAGCACATGCTCGGAAGGTAGTCATACCTCACAAAATATATGTATGCGTGTTTAGGTAGTGAAAAATACCTTAGATATGCATGTATGTAATTTAGGTAGCAAACAACTACCTCACAAAATATATATGTATGTTTAGGTAGCAAGATACCTTAGATATGCATGTATGTAGCAAAAAGATACCTCACAAAATATATATATGTATGTTTAGGTAGCAAGATACCTTATGCATGTATATAGCAAAAATACCTCACAAAAATATACACATGTTTACGTAGCAAAATACCTCATGGAAAAAAAAAGGAAAAAAAAAACAAAAACAAACAAGAAAAAGAAATAAACAAATAAAAAAAAAGAAAAAAAAAGAGAAAAAATAAAAATAAGTTGTCTAGCTGAAAAACCAACATGCTTTTGAAAAGAGATGACTTCCAACTTTTCTTTGAAAAAATTCACTGATCATAACTAGTTTTTGAAAAAATGTGTATACACCTGAAGGGTGAATGCTGTGAAATTTTCCCGAGTACCCAAAATGGACTAGGATGAATGCAAAAATTGGTAAAAGAACATATTTTGGAAACATTGGGTTGACTAAAAATAAAGGAAATGAATCCTGAGCCCTAGCATCACATGACCATAAAAATTTGACACTTGAGTGTCCGCGTAGGTGCATGCATGACCAGTTTTGCATAAAATTTCCAAATCATCATTTTTGCATTTGTGTCATGGAAATAATGTGGGGCATCCCTTTTATCCTTGAGCCAAACCAAACCCCGACATGTATCATGTCTAGCCATTCTACAAGCCTTGAGCCAAAATCCTGACTCACCATAAACCTTGACCGAGGGTGAGAATGTCAATCCTTACCCTCGGAAGCAAAAAAAGAAAAGAAGGAAAATTTCAAATCAAAGAGAAAGCAAAAAGAAAAGAAGGAAAATTTCCAATCAAAGAGAAAGCAAAAAGAAAAGAAAGAAAATTCCCAATCAAAGAACGGGAGAAAGTAAAAAAAAAAAAAAAAGAAGAAGAAGAAGGAAAGAAAGCTCCTGATCAAGGATCGAAAGAAAACAGAAGAAATGTGCAGAAAGGTCTTTGGACCGGACAATATCTAAACAATACAGAATTGTCACCAAATGAACAAAAAGAAGGAAAGGAAACCACGACCTAAAGTGGTCTTCTCCCTTTAATTGCCAACCAAAATCTTGTGCGCTAGCGACTTTTTCGCCCCGCACTAAACCAAAACAGAAAAGGAAAGAAGCCAAAAAAAAAAAAAATCAAAAGCCGAAAAACCCACCAAAAGAACCCGTTTCCAAGGGAAGTCCTATTGATCCATGATCACACATGTAATCTTTGATTTGATAGGAAATGATTTGTAAAATCAAGTCATGACATATCTATGGTTCGGAATTAGGATAAAACACTTACCTGTGTGAGATTGATACACTTTGAGTGGATTTCTTCTATTTTTGTCGAACCCAGTGTTTCCTCTAAATGGTCATTTAGAAACGAAATGCTAAACATCCAAAATCTCATTTATGGTTATGAGAAAATTTCATCAGCATACTCTCCTTCCCCGGTAAACGCATTGTTTTTCACTCAAAAAAGGCATATGCTGCTCTAATCAGTTGGAATATTTGTCTCTTTGCTAAAGCATGTTTGCATTTTAGTGGAGAAAACACCAAGCCTTTTTCAAGTCTCACAAGTTATCCAGAACTACGTAGGTCTGAGTTCCTCATTTGAGGATACGTAGGAGCAGAAGCCTTGCTTTTGTCGACCACACCGCTTTTTGTTACCATGGCCCAAGAGCTGGTAGCCCGCGGAGACACCTTACGGTTATCTGCACCTCGTCATTCAGTGACCCCAAGTGTGATTGATAGCACGCAGAGACTAACGTCGTCATCTGCGCCCTTTCCGGAGATGCCAGCATCTTCCGGTGGAGACTTTTTCAAGTCTCACAAGTTATCAAGAACTACATAGGTCTGAGTTCCTCATTAGAGGATACGTAGGAGCAAGAGCCTCGCTTTTGTCGGCCACTTTCACAAGTTCTGTCATGCTGACACAGGAGTCACATGACATGCGGAGATACCTAAGTGGTTGTCCGCACTTTCAAAACTTTCTGTGCTATCTGTAAGACGAAAAGCCTGATAGCACGCAGAGACTAACGTCGTCATCTGCGCCCTTTCCGGAGATGTCAGCATCTTCCGGTGGAGACTTTTTCAAGTCTCACAAGTTATCAAGAACTACGTAGGTCTGATTTCCTCATCGCAATTGAGGATACGTATGAGCAAAAGCCCCGCTTTTGTTGACCACCCCAAGAGATCGTTAATGGTCCAATGCCTTAACGTTTCTCTCCTTTCAAAAACAAGAGATCGTTAATGGTCCAACGCCTTAACGTTTCTCTCCTTTCAAAATCAAAAAGACCGTTTAATGGTCCAACACCTTAAATGACCTTTTGTTCAATAAAAACATATTTTGCAAAAAAGACAAAAACAACTTAACCAAACACTTTGTTCCGAAAGAACTACGTAGGTCTGATTTCCTCATCATAATTGAGGAATACGTAGGAGCAAAGGGAAAACACCCTTGTCGACCACAAAAAGAGAAAAATATAAAAAAGGGCATAAAAGATATAAGAACGTAAAGGGAACGTAAAAATCAAAGTCATGTTTGCACATTCGATTAAAGGCTGTCGTCCCTTGTGACGGACGTGTGGGGTGCTAACACCTTCCCCGTGCGTAAATACAACTCAGGATGCCCAAGCAACTTTATCAATGCTTCTACATTCCCTTAACAAATTTGATAAACTTGTTTTGAATAATAGCAAAGATGGATTCAACTATGTAAAATCAACATATAATTTCATGATGGACTCAATTGTGGATAATATGGAGCTTCAGGTCCAAGGTAATTGGTAACCCATAAAAAAAATTAAACTTCTACTTTGGAGAATGGCTAGAGGAGTTCCTCCAACTAAAGAATGTTTGATTACAAAGGTAGTTTCTTGTTCTTCCCTTTGTCCTTACTGTAATAATTTGGAAAATGATTGACATACTTGTTTGGGGGGGGGGGGTGATAATGCTATACAAGTATGGCAACAAGCAAATCTCTAAAATATCATCCAGCCTTTGGTAGATTCATCTAACGGGGCTAGCTAAGGCTATGTTCAAGATGCTTAATAATTTATCTATTTTTCACATGGTTGATGTCGTGACGATTTTCTGGTGTATTTGGTGAAGAAGAAATGAAAAAGTTTGGGGTGATGACTCCAAGCCTATTGCTTTATCCCTTCAGCTTGCTAGAGATTTTGGTCTTTAACTGGCAACATGCTTAGAGGCTCATAATAGATGTGTCCCCAAGTTCAAGCTCTAATCAACAAAAATTACGTTGGACAATTGTAGGAGCAAATGACACAAGAGGAGTTGAATTGTGTTTTTAGCAATTTTAAACTTTTCTTAGACTAAAACCATGTTTATCATCTGATGTGGATTTAACTAAAAACATATACTATATATTTAAGAAAAGCTTTATTAGACAATGGGAAAACAATTTTATTAATAGATCAAAAAATAGATATAAGATCTAAAAATAAATTTGAACCCTTTGGCAGTCAACACAAAGAAAAGTAGTAAGAATAACACATAAGAAGTTATAATGGTTCATAACATCAAGACTAAACGGACAAATTTTATTAATAGATAAAAAATAGATATAAGATCAAAAATAGATCAAAAACCATGTTTATCATCTGATGTAGATTTAACTAAAAACATATACTATGTATTTAAGAAAAGCTTTATTAGACAATGGGAAAACAATTTTATTAATAGATCAAAAATAGATATAAGATCTAAGAACAAATTTGAACCCTTTGGCAGTCAACACAAAGAAAAGTAGTAAGAATAACACACAAGAAGTTATAATGGTTCATCTCAACATCAAGACTACGTCTAGTTCTTGACAACCCAACAAGTTTCCACTAACTTATCAAAAGTTACAAGTATTCTTCACTATCACTTTTGGCTCTTACAAAGACAAGCTATACCCTAAGCTTGTCTTAACCCAATATTCTTTGTCCTACCAAGCCACTGCTAGCTCTAATAAAATCAACAAGATTTGTTGAAAGTTTGCACAATGACTAATATGTGATCATCTTACATACGAATATTAAGTATTACAATATTGTATTTCTTACCTTAGACACAAAAAATGTGTTAACTGAACATGCATCCAATGTGACAAAATTGAACTTAGTCCAATGTTTTCTAAAACAAACCTAATGCGCTACTATGTGAATTGAGTCCAAAGCTTTTATGAAAAATTAGCATCCAATGTTAGGCCTTATATTTTCCAAAAGTCTAAAGAAAACTTAAGCTTTATTTTATACTTATACTAAGTTTTCTTATGTTCCACAAAAATATGTACATTGTTGAATCTACATCCCTGGTTTTAATTAGAGCAAACCATAGTAATGCAAATTATAAGGATGATGAGTTTTAGTAATGACTAACATTCTGCTTAAGTGTTTCAATGTTAAATGTTTTAAGAAATAAATTTGTCCATTCATTTTGAAGTGCTAGGAAAGGTTGTCTTAGAACAACTCTCACAAGTTGAGAACTTAAAAAGATTTCTTGAAGCCCATTTGCATAATGAAGAATGCTTTCCCTCTGAGTACTTGTTTTTTTTTTTTTTGCAAAGTACTAAATAACAAGGCCTTAGATAGAAGACTTATTAAAGACTACATGATGAGCATCCCATATTAGAATGGAGTTGTATCAGTGTCTGTCGCAACCTACCCTTCGGTGGGAGGGCGACGCGAGACTCACGGGTGCGTCTTCCAAGGGAGGAAAACGCACAGAGTCGCCACCAACGTTTATTTGAGGAAAACATTAGAAAAACCAAAAAGCGAGTCTACAAACTTTAAGAATAAAAGGTTCGGGAGTTGTTTTTACGCACGGGGAAGGTATTAGCACCCCACGCGTCCGTCACAAGGGATGACAACCTTTAATCAAATGTGCAAAATCATGACTTTTATTTCATTTTATTTTCCCTTTTTTACATTTTTTATCTTTTGGGGTCGACAAAAATGGGACTTTTGCTCCTACGTATCCTAAATTTCGATGAGGAACTCAGACCTACGTAGTTCTTTATAAAGCAAGAAAGTTATGCGGGGTGTTGATTTTAGACTTTTAAACGGTTCGTTTTCACCGATAAAAGTAAAAAGGGACCGTTAAGGCGTTGGACCTTGAAACGGTTTCAAATGACCTTTTTTGAGGGCAAATGCTTGATTTTTGAGTTGATTTTAGCCTTAGTTTCACTTGGTTATTTCTCAACTCATTAAAGAGGACTTTCAAAGTAAAATGTCCGGTTGACACTTTTTTTTTTAACCGAGGTTATGACATGAACGATCGGTTGAATTTTATTTTAAAGGCGATTAAACGATATTACAACACAAATGATCGGTTGAAATTCATTTAAACATTAATTAAGTGAGGTTATGACTTAAATGATCGGTCAAAACTCGCTTAAAACGAAGAAAAAGAATACTGAAAGTAGAAGAATGAAGATGAAAACATACAAAGCAAGAATGGACCCCTAAGGGTGCATAGAATGAATTCAAAGGTCATTTGAAAACATACAAGCAGGTCCGATGGTGTGCGGGGACGAAGATGGTCATCCATTTCTAATTGTTTTTTGAGATTGTTGCAATTCCCTTTGCTATCTAGAGACAAGCGAGTCTGATAGCATGCAGAGACAAACATAGTCGTTTGTTTCCCTCATCGAATGACTCAACATCTGTCGATCAAGGCTACTGAAGTTTCCCCTGCTATCCCGAGACAAGCGAGTCCGATAGCATGCGGAGATCGTCACAGGGCTATCGACAGATGTTGAATCTTCAATGAAAGGGTGTAGATGACCATATTTTTTTCTATGTGTCATTGGGCTCGCTTGCCTCTGGATTACGAAAAGGGGAGACTTTAGTAGTCTCGATCGATAGACTTTGACGAAAAGGTGCAGATGACCACATAGGTCTCCAGGTGTCATCGGACTTGATTGTCTCTGGATGATGAAGGGGAGACTAAAGTAGTCTCGGCATCCCTTCACTAAAATGCGAACATGCTTTAGCAAAGAAACAAACCTCCAACCGATCAGAGCCATATACATTTTGAAGAAAAACAATGTGTCCATTGGGGAAGGAAAGCATGCTGATAGAATTTTCTCATAACCGTAAATGAGATTTAGGATATTAGCATTTCATTTCTAAGCGAGCATTTAGAAGAAACACTGGGTCTAACTAAAATAGAAGAAAATCACTCAAAGTGTATAAATCTCACACGGGCAAGCGTCTCATCCTAATTCTAAACCATAGATATGTCATGACTTGACTTTGCAAATCATTTCCTATCAAATCAAAGATAACATGCGGAATCATGGATCAATAGGAATTTTTCAGGAAACTGTCTTTGGTGGGGAGACTTGGCTCTGGGTATTTCGGCCTTTTCCTTTTCTGTTTTTGCTTAGCATGGGGCGAAAGAGTCACCGATGCAAAAGATTTCAGTTGGTAATCAAGAAGGGGATCACCTTATGTGTCGCAAGCCATGGCTTCCTTTCTTTTCTTTCTCGCTTGTGACAATCTTGCATGTTTATTCAAAACATTGTCAAGTCCAAGGACCTTTCTATATCTTTTGTTCTCTTCCAATCTTTGATCGGGAACTTTCTTTTTTCTTTTGCTTTCTTCCGATCTTTGACTGAGAACATTCTTCTTTTTTTCTTTTGCTTTTGAAGCACATTTGTAGCTTAACAGGGAATAGATCTTCTTTCTTGGGAGATCCTTCTATCCCTACTCCAGATGGTAAGGGTAAAAATTCCTATCCTAGGTCAAGGTTTATAGCCAATGAGTTAAGGTTTCGGCTCAAAAGGCTTGTAGAAGGCCGGGCATGATGTATGTCAGGGATATTTGTTCAGCAAGCAGTTCAGGGATAAGGGAATGCCCCATAATATTTCCATGATACACATGCAACAATGATTATTTAGAAATTTATGAAAAACTGATCATACATGTACCCATGTGGACACTCAAACATCAAGTTTGTGGTCATGTGACACTAAGGCTTAGGATTCATTTTTTCCATTTAAATTGACCCAGTGGTTCCAAAAGATTCTCTTTTATCAATTTATGCATTCATCCGAGTCCGTTTAGGCATTTGGGAAAACTTCTACAGCATTCACCCCTAAGGTCTATACACACATTTTTTTTCAAAAATCTGCTTGTGTTCTGACCAGTGAAAATTTTCCAAAGAAAAACTGGCAGTTTTTCTTTTCAAAAGCGCGTTGGGCCCCTTTTTTTTAATTATTGTTTTTCCTTGTAAGGATTAGAAACGGTTTGTAAATCAGGCACAGTTGGTATCTGAAATTACATTTTATTGAAAAAGAGGCATGTGACTGAAAGTATACGAGACCTGCATTTTTTGTGTTTCAGCCAAACCATCGCCATGTAAATAAGACAACATGCTAGACGCGGTAAAAAATACTCATAATGAGCAAATGATAACTGAAGGCGATAGCGGCATGTTCAGTTTAAACACAATCGACATAATAACTGGTAGCAAATAATGTCAAACCACATGGAAATAACAAAATAAACAACAGCAACAACGTCACATCGCACGGAAACCACAAAGTAAACAAAAGCAATAATGTCAAATCCTACGGAAATAACAAAATAAGCAACAGCAATAACGTCACATCGCACAGAAACCATGAAATAAACAAAAGCAATAATGTCAAATCCTATGGAAATAACAAAATAAATCAAAAGCAATAATGTCGAAAGGAAGACAAATCACAAGTTTTGCGATCCGGCCGTCCCTGTATTTCTCAAAGGAGGAAATCCAACATGCCTGCCATGTCCTGATTGTCCTGGGCTTTGTTCCCACCTCAAGAGGTCCCCGCAGGCCCTGCCTGCGTCTCAAACTCAGTCTCATCCCTAGGCCAGGCCACCATGGCCCCGAACTGCTCGGGAGTGGGCCAAGGGAAAGGACTGGGGTCCTAACTTTGCTAGTGTAGGTTGTAACAATAGAACGTCTCATTCAGCCGCCCCTGACCTGTGTGATTAGTCGCCTGCTGTCATCGTCCCTTAGTTGTACCCACCTCTCTTTGAGGAATGACCATCCATTGATGGCCTCAAAGCGCTGCTCATGCTCTGCACTCGAAAATTGATGCCTGTTGAAGTCAGTGTCGGCCTGTGGGGCCGCGCTGGAGCCTTCTCTGGTGGTGCCCTTCCTGGACCTCTTTGATGGAAGCTTTCTCGGGACCATTTCCTGTGAAACACATTTGTAAAGTCAGTTCCAGAAATAGCGATGTCAATAAAAAAGGGCATACAACCTCCTCCAATAAACACAAACATCAATGTAAATTTAGAGCAAACTCATACACACATTTCCTTGAGAAAACACATTCATGAACATACATGCGTGCAAGATATTTTGCTACCTAAATAAACACAGAAATTAACAAGGCTCTTGCTATCTACATTAATAAGGATATTTTTTTTGCTACCGAAAATTACATTTCATGCATATTCAAGTATTTTTGCTACCAAAAATTGTATACGCGCATATTCAGGTATTTTTGCTACCACAAACTGCACACAATGTATTCAAGTATTTCACTAACTAAATTGCATACACGTATGTCCAAGGTATTTTTGCTACCTAACATGCAACATACACATATTTTATGAGGCATTTTTTGTGGCGTCCCTAAATAATGACTGGTTTAATAGTAATAAATTAAATAGCAAAAACCATGGAAATTTTTTTTTCTTTTCTTTTCTTTTCTCTCTCTTTTCACGGTAATTAAATTCAGAAGGAAAATTATCACTATAGAGTCCTAAATGACCAGTTCACAACTCTATTCGGAGTCATTTCTTTCTGATCACTCATAATCTCTAAACTATTTTGCTCTTTCAAAAAGAAAAATATACCAGCCATCATTTTAGGTCGTCACGTGAAAAATAATAAAATGCGGTCGATAAACTCTTTTCAATAAAGTTTGTTAACACTTCCTTTTTAAATAACAAGATTAAACATAATTACATTCAACATCTAAAACTGTCCAAAATATGGGAGTTTGCAAAATACATAGTGACATCCAGAGTAAAGGTATCAACTGTGGTGGCTTCAGCCACATATATGCAATCATCAAAATTTCTATACAATAGGTCTACCCACTGATCGAGGCCGTACCCGAATCAAATAAACATGAAAATGCAGTAACTAGGAAGTGATCCTAGGTCGTTTCCCAACGAGCAGTGACAAACCAAATTTTCATAATATACTTGCAGTAACAGTAACGATTGGGGGGGGTTGTTTGTTTTGTGATTAAAGAGCAGACCAAGTAAACTGGAATACGAAATTACTAATATTAAAAACGGGTTGTTTCCTTTGATTCAGAAGCCATTCTCTTATCCTGGGTTATGGAGAATTCTTCCCTAACAGTCAACCACTTAATCCAACCCTATTTCAATTTACTAAGCGAAAATCAACTTAGGGTTGTCAATACGTGATTAGGCACCACATACACCAGTTAGCCCTTCGTCCATTAAGCATGAACGCAAGTTAGGCTCAGAGGCAATTAATCGAACACGAAGCGTGCACTGATTAATATTCACGAATTTGGGATAACTGGTGGAGGGAAAACTGCCAGGGAACCACATTTCAAGCGAAACCTCAAAGAGAGTTGGGCTTCGTCCTCAAAAGGAAACAACACCAGAAAATCTAGCCTTCCATGGATTCCAATAGAAAACACAAATGAAACATGAAGCAGAAACGTAAATGAACAAAAACGTAAATGAACAGAAACGTAGATGAAACAGGAACGTAAATGAGAGTAGAAGAAGAAGCAAGAACGAAATTGTAATTAGGAACAGAAAACGTAAAATTGCATTACGTGAACAGTAGCATTAAGCATAAAAACGAAAACCCTAAAATAAAAGCTCTGAATAATGAATAGCATAACAGAATACCTTGCACGAATCCCAAGGCTGCTATTTAAAAAGAGTCACTCAAAGTCACTAGGCCCTATTACAATACTCTAGCCCAAAACGAAATAAACATTGAACAACATAAAATAAAATTGCGAAATTTCCTAATTAGAAATTAACTAAGGTAAGCGCTGCTTAATTTGCCCTCTTCGAGTCCATAACCAAAATCCGGATTAAGCCCAATGTTTCATTAATTCCTGAAATTAGATTAAAAACATCAAATTAGCTAAATGAGCCCAAATAATAAAACTGCCTGATTAATTGACAATTAAGACCAATCAGTAATTAAAATGGTGCAAAAAGGGTTTAGAAAATAGAAGAAAATGATGACACATCAAAACCCCCCATACTTAGCCTTTTGCACTCCTGGGCAAAATGAAACAAAGAACAAAATCCAAGGATATCAAAGAGATACAAACAAACACATACATATATTTCTCAATGAACATCAAGGAATGAAAGGAATGGGTAACATCTAACATAAGGAGATCCAAAAAGTCAAGACATTCATGAAAATCATCCAAGCAACCCAATCATGGCAAAATAGTTAATCAGCTCAAGAATGAAAAGTGATAAAGCCTCACAAGATATACACTTTATCTCTCAAGTGTCTAGGCTACTATTTACCCTCAAAGCACCCATGAAAGCAAACACCACATAGACTTGGCAAGATTCTAAAATTGACAATCAACCCACAAACACAAGCACATGAGGATCAAAAGGTCTTTTAAGGTTGTAATGGGGCCAAGGACAAGGTATGGATAAATATGGAATAAGTGGCTAAATCCCAAAGGAATAGAGGAGCAAAGGGGAATAAGTGCATATTAAGAAAAAAATAAGAAAATAAAAATTAAACATGAAGAGTAGAACCAAGAGTTTCATCATTCTTGTGCCATTTAAGATCTTATTCACTCAACTTTATTGCTTTTCTTTTTCTTTTTTCGATTTTTTTTTTTTACTCTATAGCCTTTGAGAAACAACATTTCATTTAGCATGTCCAACATTTAACCAATATACAATGTACATCAAGTATGGCCCAAAATACATCATGAAGTATAGCCAATAAAACAAGTTGTCCAATGAAACAAAACCCCCCATACTTATTCCCAAAACAATTCCAAAGCTCCAAAATTCCTTAAGGATATGGTGATATCATGGTTTTTCACTTAAGGCTTGTAGTGAGCTTCAAAACAAAGAAAGGGAAACAAGGCTCAAAAGGGCTATCAAAGGAATTAATTCAAGGTAAGTCCATTTGGCTAGAAGCTTATAAGAACAAAGTTGCCTCAATCATTTCCAAATATGCATGTGAATTAGGACGCATCAACAAGAATCAAGCCAAGGCTATTGTGCAAGCAATCAATGGGGCAAAACACACCAAATGATTATGATGATGGATGGCTCAAATTCTCACAAAGGTAAAATCATCACTTTCAAATTGAGCTTTCGAAACTATCATGACATGTAGAGAAGAATCAAGGATTTCAAGTCACAAAATGTCAAGAACTTTTATTTTCAAAACAATTACCCATTTCTTGAACATATCCTATAATTCAAAGAAAAACATGCAAAGTCGTACGTGCACACAAAATTGACCCAAAATATTAAACTAAAAATCCGACGAAACTAACAACATTAACAAATTAACACAACTAACAAATTAACAAAACCAACAAAACTAGCAAAACCAAAGAACACTCCCCCCCCCCCCCCCCCATACTTAAACAACACATTGTCCTCAATGTAGCACAATTAAAAGATTAAAAACAATTAAATCATCAAAGAGAATCGGACAAGTGTAATAAAAGCAAAGAAGGAGATAGGAAAAGAAAAACTCCCTAAGTCATGGTGGAGGAAGAGTAGGGTGGAGTAAGGAAGTCTCTTCCACCACTACGTCCACTAAAGAAGGGTTCGTGAGGAATGGCTTAAGTCGATGTCCGTTGACCTTGAAGCTCTTGTTTGTGGAGTCGCTTTTGATCTCAACTGTACCATAAGGAAAAACATTAGTAACAACAAAAGGACCAATCCACTTAGACCTCAACTTACCACTCATGAGTCCAAGCCTAGAATTATACAATAACACTTTTTGCCCAACCACGAAGTCTTTTTTAACTATCATACTATCATGGAACTTCTTGGTCTTTTCTTTGTAGAACTTGGCATTCTCGTAGGCTTCTAGGCGGATTTCATCTAACTCACTCAGTTGCAACTTCCTTTCCTCGCCAGCTTGATCCATAGAGAAGTTTCAAGTCTTCACTGCCCAGTATGCTTTGTGCTCAATTTCTACTGGAAGATGACATGCCTTTCCAAAGACAACCCGATAAGGAGACATTCCTATAGGTGCTTTGTAGGCAGTCCGATGTGCCCAGAGAGCATCATCAAGCCTGGTACTCCAATCTTTCCTGCTTGGCTGCACAATCTTCTCTAGAATTCTCTTGATTTCCCTGTTAGAAATTTCTGCCTGTCCATTAGTCTGGGGGTGGTATGGTGTGGATACCCTGTGTACCACCCCGTACTTTTTAAGCAGGGCATGCATTGTCCTGTTGCAAAAATGGGTTCCTTGATCACTAACAATTGCTTTAGGTACTCCAAACCTGCAAAACAGATTAGACCTGACAAAGTCTGCGACAACTTTAGCATCATTAGTTCTAGTGGGCTTGGCTTCCACCCATTTTGAAACATAGTCAACTGCAAGGAGAATGTAAACATAACCAAAAGAGACAGGAAAAGGACCCATGAAATCTATACCCCAGACATCAAACACCTCACAGAATAGCATAGGTTGCTGAGGCATTTGTTGTCGCCATGTAAGTGTATTTCCTGCTCTCTGACACTGCTCACAAGTGCTGCAGATCTTCCACGCATCTTTAAAGATGGTGGGCCAATAAAAACCACAATCAAGCACTTTGCGAGTTGTCCTTTGAACACCCAGATGACCTCCCGGTGCGGAAGAATGACAGAACTGCAGGACTGAGTTAGTCTCATGATCTGGAATGCACCGTCTAATGACCTGATCACTGCACAATTTCCCCAAGTAGGGGTCATCCCAAATAAAATGCTTAGCATCACTTTTAATTTTATCTTTTTGGGCCTTAGATGCTAAGGGAGGAAAAACAGAGGCAACTAAATAATTGACAATGTTAGCAAACCAGGGAGTAGAAAGAGAGTCAGAAATACTATACAATATATACAAATGATCATCCGGGAAATCACCCCGAATAGGTGAATCTGCATTAGAGACACGTTCGATCCGACTCAAATGATCAGCAACTAGATTTTGTGCTCCGCTCCTATCACGGATCTCCAAGTCAAACTCTTGGAGCCAGAGCATCCATCGGATCAACCTAGGCTTAGAATCAGCCTTCTTCAACAAGTACTTTAGAGCTGCATGGTCAGTATAAACAATAATGCGAGTACCAAGCAAATAAGATCGAAATTTTTCAAGAGCAAAAACTATGGCTAGAAGCTCTTTCTCAGTAGTAGTATAATTTGCTTGGGCAGCATCTAAAGTCCTAGAAGCATAATATATCACCCTGGGCAATTTATCAATTTTCTGAGCAAGGACAGCCCCCAATGCATAATTTGATGCATCACACATAAGCTCAAAAGGGGCTGTCCAGTCATGTGCCTGGATGATGGGGGTGGTAGTCAATGCTCTTTTGAGGCAATCAAAAGCCTCTTTGCATTTGTCATTAAAGTCAAACTCCACCTCCTTTTGCAACAAGTTGGACAACGGAAGGGCTACTTTGCTAAAATCCCTTATAAAGCGCCTGTAGAATCCTGCATGACCAAGAAAAGATCGCACCTCTCGCACACAAGAGGGGTAAGGCAATTGTGAAATAACAGAAATTTTTGCAGGATCTACTTCAATACCCTTATTGGAAATAATGTGGCCTAAAACTATACCTTGCTCAACCATAAAATGACATTTTTCAAAATTTAGAACAAGGTTAGTTTCAATGCATCTATTCAAAACTTTTTCCAAACTATTCAAACAACCATCAAAAGAGGATCCATATACAGTGAAATCATCCATGAACACCTCTATGCAATTTTCTAAAAAATCACTGAAAATACTAATCATGCACCGCTGGAAGGTACTAGGGGCATTGCACAGGCCGAAAGGCATCCTCCTATAGGCAAAAGTGCCGAAGGGGCAGGTGAATGTTGTCTTTTCCTGATCCTCAGGAGCAATAGTAATTTGCATATAACCAGAAAAACCATCAAGGAAACAGTAGTGGGATTTACCTGCCAGGCGTTCAAGCATCTGGTCAATGAATGGCAGGGGAAAATGGTCCTTTTTGGTAACCTGGTTCAGCCTCCTATAATCAATGTAGACTCTCCAACTGTTTTGCACCCGAGTAGGAATTAGCTCCTCCTTCTCGTTTTTTATCACTGTGAGGCCGGTCTTCTTTGGGACTACCTGGACGGGACTCACCCATTGGCTGTCAGAGATAGGATAAATGATTCCAGCTTGCAAAAGCTTGGTTATCTCCTTCTTCACTACATCAAGAATCACCGGGTTGAGTCTTCTCTGTGGCTGCCTTACTGGTTTAGCTCCATCCTCTAAATTTATTCGATGCATACATGTGGATGGGCTAATACCAGGAATGTCCGCCAGGGTCCAGCCTATAGCCTTGTTATGCTTCTTGAGAACTGACAACAACTTCTCCTCTTGCTCATCAGCAAGGGAGGCAGATATAATCACTGGAAAACTCTTGCTATCATCCAAGTAAGCGTATTTTAAATTTGATGGCAGAGGCTTCAATTCTGGTGTGGTCGGCTGGACAGTGGTAGAAGGGGATGGTTTCTCAGCCTTTACCTCATAAAGAAAGTCAGAGCTATGTGTACTTCCTGAAACATGGTTAGTCCTATCTAACTCTATAAAATCAATCTCAAGAGGTAAAACACCAGCACCAGGCATGCAATCAATATCACTCTCAGATTCACTCTCAGCATCAAATTTAGACATATGATCAAGTACAATTTCAGACTCAATGCATGAAGAGTGAGAGGCATGCAGATTAGAATAAAGATAAGTCATGTATTCATCAATAACATGGTCAATTATTTCAGCACGAAATACAGAAAGATCTTCAGATGGGTATTTCATAGCATCCAGAATATTAAAATGAACAGTTATGTCACCAAATTCCATAGACAGTGTGCCTGCATAAACATCTATCTTAGTTCTAGCAGTTTTCATAAAGGGTCTGCCTAGAATGATGGGAACTGATCCTTGAGAAAATCCATCTTCCATATTCAAAATATAAAAATCAACAGGGAAAATCAGTTCACCAACTCTAACTAAGACATCTTCTATGAAACCAACAGGGTAGGCAACACTTCTATTAGCTAAATGAATTACCACATCAGTTGACTGTAAGGGGCCTAGAGATAGAGAATTAAAAATAGACAGAGGCATAACACTAACAGAAGCTCCTAAATCTAGCATGGCATTGTCAAACTTACTATTCCCTATGATACAAGGTATGCTGAATGTACCTGGATCTTTGCATTTTTCAGGAATTTGAGGAACAGATTTACCAATCAATGCGGAGACATTTCTGCCCATGCTAATCCGTTCACTTCCTTTAAGCTTCCGCTTATTAGTGCACAGCTCCTTCAAGAATTTGGCATATCTTGGAATTTTCTTTATCGCATCCAACAGAGGTATGTTTACTTCTACTTTTCTAAACGTTTCCAAGATCTCTTTCTCTGCCTCTTCCATTTTTTTGTTGGAAACTGCTCTTGGAGGGAATGGAAGAGGGGGAATGTGCTGCTTCTGCAATTCAAAATTACCTGTGGAAGAAGATTCACCTGCACAGAAATTGTTAGGTAAATTTTTGTCATCACTTTTTTCTGGAATAGAGTGAAGTTTGGCAGGTTCATTTGTAGATGAGGACGGTGCTACGGGGTGAGGTCCTTGACATTGCTTTCCCAACCTCAATGAAATAGCACTGACATTTTTGGGATTTTGGACAGCTTGAGAAGGCAGCTTGTCAGAATTCTGGGACTGTTGTTGATTCAATTGGGTAGCCAATTGTCCCATCTGATTGGTTAAGCTCTGAATGGAGGCTCTGGTCTCTTGCTGAAACTGCATGTTCTTCATAGTCATTTGCCTCACAAGTTCTTCGAGGGAAGGTTGTGGAGGGGCCTCAACTGTTGGCTATTTCTGGGGTTGTTGCTGTTGTTGGATTGGTGGAGGAATGTATGGTCTACTTGGGCCAGCAACATTTTGGAAGGAAGGAGCAGGCTGCTGTTGTTGTTGCTGAGGGCTGGACCATCTGAGGTTAGGGCGATTCCTCCATCCAGGGTTGTATCTATTGCTGGAGAGGTCATAATTGTTCTACTGTGGTGGATTTTGCTGCTGAGGTTGAGGAGGTCTATTGTAAATATTTGCAGCATAAGCTTCAGGCTGCTTAATTGCTCCAGGTTGCTGCATGGAAGGGAAAAGGTCTGTATGGTGGTCAGCAGAGGAGCACAAACCACAAACCCTTGCAACAGGTACAGATTTCTGATTCAAGGCCAGCTGGGTTACCAAGTTAACCAATGCATCCAGTTTTCCTTCAAGCTTCTTAGTTTCAGATGATGCAGATGGGTTTGTAGCTACCTCATGCACTCCTCTAATGACTATGGCATCATTTCTGGTGCTAAACTGTTGGGAGTTGGAAGCCATCTTCTCAATTAAATTTCTGGCTTCAGCAGGAGTCATGTCTCCAAGGGCTCCACCACTGGTAGCATCTATCATACTTCTCTCCATATTACTGAGTCCTTCATAAAAATATTGGAGAAGAAGCTGTTCTGAAATCTGATGGTGGGGGCAACTGGCACATAGTTTATTAAATCTCTCCTAGTACTCATACAGGCTCTCTCCACTGAGTTGTCTAATACCTGAGATATCCTTCCTGATGGCTGTGGTCCTGGAAGCAGGGAAAAATTTTTCTAAGAATACTCTCTTAAGGTCATCCCAGCTCGTGATGGACCTTGGAGCAAGGTAATACAGCTAGTCATTTGCCACTCCCTCTAATGAATGAGGAAAAGCCTTTAGAAATATGTGATCCTCTTGGACATCTGGGGGTTTCATGGTTGAGCAGACAATGTGAAATTCTTTCAAATGTTTGTGCGGGTCTTCACCTGCAAGGCCATGAAACTTTGGAAGCAAATGAATCAGTCCAGTTTTAAGAACATATGGGACATCCTCATCAGGGTATTGGATGCACAAGCTTTCGTAGGTGAAATCAGGTGCAGCCATTTCCCTTAGAGTCCTCTCACGGGGTGGAGGTTGTGCCATGTTCTCAGAATGTGCAAAATCAGAATGCTCAAAATTATAATGCTCAAGATCAGGATATTCAAAATCACCAATAACAGAATGCACAGCTTCACCAATAATGGAATGCTCAGAATGATCAAAAGGTATAAAATGATGCCTAACTAATCTATGAAATGTCCTATCTATCTCAGGATCAAAGGGTTGTAAGTCAGATGGATTGCCTCTAGTCATACACTACATTCAGCATGCACACAACTAGTTGCCTTATCATGTAAATAAAGGTGTAGGTTTGAACTACAGCTACCCTCAAATGATATCCAAATGACTTGAAATTTTGTGAGCAACCTTATAAAATGATGAGAAGATAGCAAAAAAAATTTCAGACAAAAATTCAAAGTCTAACTATGAAAGCTAAAAATGGTAAGTTAAGAAAAATAAGTGAATAAAACTTGAAAAATAAAAAACTTTTGACAGAATCGCTTTTTTTGGACAATGGAGACCTCAGCCGGCCTATGGCCGGCTGCCATAGCATAGGAAATTTTTTTCTACCCCAAATGCATATATAATAATTGCGATTCTGATAACCGGAGCAAAAGTTATGGCCGTTTGAAGTTTTGACAAACACAAAATTTGCTAGTTTTTTGGAACTTTCAAATCTGACCAAACTAAAGGCTCTAGCTATTTTTCCCACAAAATATGGATTAAAAGAAGTTACCACAAAAAAATTCAGCCAAAAATAACAACCCTAGCTACTAAAACAAAAAATCTCAAATAATTCAGCACGGGTGGTCGCTAAAATCCGTCTCTAATTGATTTCTACTACTACTCTGTTTTTGCCGCAAGCACAATCTTCACAGCAAAACACCCAAGACTGAAACAGGGGAAACGCTTAATGGAAAAACTGAAACAGAACACACATTAAACAAAATACCAGGACACTAAACAACACTAACACACATACTAACACAATACTAACAATTTAAACATAAAGCACGAAAGGATTAAACACACAACACTAGTTAGCTATTATGAACCTTTGGACACTGCTCCCCGGCAACGGCGCCAAATTTGATCGAGGCCGTACCCGAATCAAATAAACATGAAAATGCAGTAACTAGGAAGTGATCCTAGGTCGTTTCCCAACGAGCAGTGACAAACCAAATGTTCATAATATACTTGCAGTAACAGTAACGATTGGGGGGGGGGTTTGTTTGTTTTGTGATTAAAGAGCAGAACAAGTAAACTGGAATACGAAATTACTAATATTAAAAACGGGTTGTTTCCTTTGATTCAGAAGCCATTCTCTTATCCTGGGTTATGGAGAATTCTTCCCAAACAGTCAACCACTTAATCCAACCCTATTTCAATTTACTAAGCGAAAATCAACTTAGGGTTGTCAATACGTGATTAGGCACCACATACACCAGTTAGCCCTTCGTCCATTAAGCATGAACGCAAGTTAGGCTCAGAGGCAATTCATCGAACACGAAGCGTGCACTGATTAATATTCACGAATTTGGGATAACTGGTGAAGGGAAAACTGCCAGGGAACCACATTTCAAGCCAAACCTCAAAGAGAGTTGGGCTTCGTCCTCAAAAGGAAACAACACCAGAAAATCTAGCCTTCCATGGATTCAAATAGAAAACGCAAATGAAACATGAAGCAGAAACGTAAATGAACAAAAACATAAATGAACAGAAACGTAGATGAAACAGGAACGTAAATGAGAGTAGAAGAAGAAGCAAGAACGAAATTGTAATTAGGAACAGAAAACGTAAAATTGCATTACGTGAACAGTAGTGTCATACCCTAATTTCGTCCGGGGACCTTTGCTCGATGACGTGTGACCATTCTTTGGTCCTCGTGAGGTGCTTGGCACCCATCATTAGGCAATTTGTGAAATTTCAGGACATGCCGGAAAATATAAAAAATATTGATGCACAATCCGTAAGTTTCCGTGACACACCGGAAATCAAATGGAAGCATCGTTGCATAATTAAGTGAGGTTCCGTAACATTCCGTAAGTCAAAAAGGGGATGATTATGTAATCCGCAAGGTTCCGTAACATTACGGAAAGAAAACAAGTATCGTTACGAAATTCGTAAGTTTCCGTAACTTTACGAAAAAAAGAATCACCAAAAAAAACAGCAGAGGGGGTGTACTTAGTAAAAATGGGGGTGCAAATAGCACCCAGGCCCACTTGGGCCCTCCAGAATATTCCTCCAGAAGGCGGTTGCTTCTGGAGGAAGCAACCCTGCTCGCCTGGGCGAGCTGAGCTCGCCTGGGCGAGCTGGGCGGCAACCACCTCCCCTATTTTGCTATAAATAGGGGAGGAAGGGAAGAAGGAAGGGGTTCAGCCCTGAGGCACTTTTCTCTCTTTCGAATTTGCTTGGAAAAATTGTTTCCGTGAAGAAAATCTAAGCCGAGGCGCTTCCGAAACGTTTCCGTAACGTTTTCCGTGAGGAATTTCGCAAAGATTTCAACCGTTCTTCGACGTTCTTCATTCGTTCTTCATCGTTCTTCGATCTTCAACGGGTAAGTACCTCGAACCAAGCTTTTCGATTCATTCTATGCACCCATGGTGGTCCACATTGCGTTTCGTGCATTTTTACTCTCGTTTTGTTTACTTTTTATACCCCCTCTTGACGTGCTTAAGCCGTTTTACTTAAGTCATTTCTCGCTTAACTTAAAAATAAAATAAATTTCCACCGAACGTTTGAATTATATTATCCGTTAACTTCGGTTAAAATCAATTCCGACCGTTCGGACGTGCCGTAACCACGTTGGAAATCAAAAAGAGGTAAAAAATAATATAATAATCAAAAAATATCTTTTTTAGTAAAATAAAGCGGAAAATCAATCGGACGTTTTCTCTTTGGGATTTCTCATTCTTAATCGAATTGATTAATAACTAAGGTGAAACTAAGGCTAAAATCAACTCGCCTAGTCAAGCTCGTCCACAAAAATAGGCTTTTGAAGTTTGTCATTTCAATTTCTCACTAAGTAAAATGGATCATTTTTAAGGTCCAACGCCTTAAAATGATCACCACTTAAGTAAAAAAGGCATCATTTGATAAAAAAGAACTACGTAGGTCTGATTTTCTCATCCCAAATTGAGGAATACGTAGGAGCAAAGGGAAACACCCTTGTCGACCACAAAAAAGAAAAATATAAAAAAGGGGTATAAAGGATATAAGAACATAAAAGGGAACATAAAAATCAAAGTCATGTTTGCACATTCGATTAAGGGCTGCCGTCCCTTGAGACGGGCGTGTGGGGTGCTAATACCTTCCCCGTGCGTAAATACAACTCCCGAACCTTTCACTAAAAAGCTCGTAGATCGCGTCTTTTCCGGTTTTTCCGACGTTTTCCTCAAATAAACGTTGGTGGCGACTCCGCGCGTATTCCTTTCGTGGAACACGCATCCCGCGAGTCACGCGTCGCCCTCCCGCCGAAGGGTAGGTTGCGACAGTTGGCGACTCCACTGGGGACTGTTTTTAGAGAGTTAGGCCATTTAATTTTGTGCAATGTTTTACCGTGACTTACCCCTTTGTTGGCTTCCTTTCATTATGTTCTTGTGTATATAAACTCTTTGTTGCTTTTAGTGCGTTTTAAATGTATGCATGAAGTAAATATTTATTCATTTGATGCACACAAACACCAACACTATTTGCACACACTGTGAGTGAAAAAGGGCCCTATACCCGGGTTCATGGGAGCATAAGGAGTGGAGGTGAATCTGTGATCATGCTAGGTCTCCGACTTGCTTGATTACAGTGAACCCTCATCTAGAGCTTTTCTCTTTGAAAACCTATTGTTGCTAGTAGTCCCTACTGCTACAATATGTTCTTCAAAGGGGATGATACCTCTAGAAACCATCAAGAGAGATATAACTACCTTGGGGATTATTGCTAAAAGCCTAATTAGTTCTCTCCCTTATAGGTCCCTTAAATAGGGGCACGAAGCAAACACGCTGCGTGCCATTTTTCACACTGCCATGCATAAGTATCATATACCCTTTTGCTTATGTTCAGTAAATATTGTCATACTGTGTACATTCCCGCATTGTGTCTTTTGCATAGGCATTGCATATGGGTTCTGTCTTGATCCCTACTGTAAACAAACCAACGGAGGGTCCGTGTCGCCTTCTTAAAAACGTGCGTTGGGGCATTTTGCCACCCCTAGACGTCGTATCTAAGAAGGGGACAAATTCCCCGGACCCCCGCATTCCTAGATTGCATCTGTGTCATATGCATTCCATCATGCGTTCATCCATTCCACCCATGAGATATCGGAGTTTTGATTTGCACCAGCTTTTATCTCACTTTAGTAAGCATGGGAACAAATCAAACCGGCAAGAGGTTCTACCAAGTCAAGGTCAAAAG
This sequence comes from Glycine max, assembly GCF_000004515.6. Classification (NCBI taxonomy): domain Eukaryota; kingdom Viridiplantae; phylum Streptophyta; class Magnoliopsida; order Fabales; family Fabaceae; genus Glycine; species Glycine max. Next base: position 29,395,624 of record NC_038244.2, read on the forward strand.
CCCAGATACCACCAGCATCAAGGAATTAGGGCGGTTGATGGAACCCCTCCAAATGCAAGCCTTCCGCAAGACTTACGGAAAGATCTTAGAGTTGACCATAGCAGAGGTGTCCATAGAAGCCATTGCATCACTTACCCAATACTACGACCAGCCTTTGAGATGCTTCACATTCGGGGACTTCCAATTAGTACCAACCATTGAAGAATTTGAGGAACTTCTAGGATGTCCTCTCGGGGGAAGAAAGCCATATCTTTCCTCCGGGTGTCTCCCCTCTTTGAGCAGAATTGCAACTGTGGTCAAGGATTCAGCAAGAGGTTTGGACCGCATAAAACAAACTCGGAACGGCATAGCGGGCCTACCACAGAAGTACCTAGAAGACAAGGCGAGGGGTATGGCCAATCAAGGAGACTGAGTCCCGTTTATGGATGTGTTAGCTTTGCTAATTTTTGGGGTCGTCCTCTTTCCAAACGTGGATGGTTTGATAGACCTAGCAGCAATCGACGCTTTCCTTGCCTACCACCATAGCAAGGAAAGTCCGGTGGTAGCTGTCTTGGCAGATCTATTTGACACATTTGACCGAAGGTGCGAGAAGAGTAGCGCACGGATCATCTGTTGCTTACCCGCCCTCTGTGTTTGGTTGGTTTCACACTTGTTCCAACAAGACACAAGACATCCATGTCCGCTCCTGAGCCATCGCTCGTGTACTGAAAAGAGGAGAATGGATTGGGACCAGCTCTTGGCCGGGATAGGAGGTAGAACAATCAGTTGGTTCCCCCGATGGAAGGAAGGAAAAGAAGGAGTCCTTTTCTCATGTGGAAGGTACCCAAACATTCCGCTGGTAGGAACGAGGGGTTGTATTAATTACAATCCCACGCTCGCTATAAGACAACTAGGGTACCCCATGAGGGGAGCACCAACGGAAGAAAGCATGTCTCCTTTCCTTGTGAGGGATCTCGGCGCACAAAGTTCCAAGACTATACAAAGAATCCATAAGGCATGGGAAACCCCGTTAAGGAAAGATCAAGAGCTTAGAGGCATTCGTAATGGCATCATTGGTGGGTACCACGAATGGCTGAAAGTTCGCATACGAGGTTTAGATTGGCTCGCCAAGTTAAAAGTCGTCAGCGAAGAGAATTTTGAAGCACCGGAAGAGGAAGAAGAAGTCCAAGCTCTCAAAAGCGAGTTAGGAAAGGCAAAACTCGCCAAGGAGAATTTCAAGTTGGCTGCTACACACGTTCGGAAGGAGTGTGCCGGGTTACGGGAAGAGAATACAATTACCGCAAGAGCCCTTGAACAAGAGACCAAGAGGGCTCGCAAGGAAGAGTATGGCCGGAACAAATTTCGTGGAGCTCTATGGGGTAGCAATAGTGAACTCAAGTTGCGAAGGGAAGAAAGGGACCAGTCGCGAGCACATAGCATGGTTCTGAAAGAGGAGTTGATTGCTTGTTCAAGGTCCAAAAGAAGCTTGTCTCAGCGTTTATGCGAGACAGAGACCAACATGTTAGCTATCATCGCCAAGTACGAAGAAGAGTTAGGTCCAGCCACGGCCCACGAGCATAGAATCGCGGATGAGTACGCTCAAGTATATGCGGAAAAAGAGGCTAGAGGAAGGGTGATCGACTCTTTACACCAAGAGGCAACCATGTGGATGGATCGGTTTGCTCTTACCTTGAACGGGAGTCAAGAACTTCCCCGATTGTTAGCTAAGGCCAAGGCGATGGCAGACACCTACTCCGCCCCCGAAGAGATTCATGGGCTTCTCGGCTATTGTCAGCATATGATAGACTTAATGGCCCACATAATTAGAAATCGTTAGGAAACTTGTATGGTCTCTTAGACCTTGACTAGATATGACTTCCTTTTTGAAATAAAATGAGTTGGTCCCATGTTTCTACTCCAAAAAAACTTGTGCAAATCAAATCACTCCTACATCTCATCTCTAGCATGCATTTTCTTTCTTTACCCACTCCTCACGTTTGGTTTTTTAGGGAAAAACACCATAACTAAACGCGCCGCAAGGGATCCCTATCGCACCAGATCCAAATCTAGAACGATGGGTGATCAAGAGGAGACGCAGGAACAGATGAAAGCCGACATGTCGGCTCTGAAAGAACAAATGGCCTCCATGATGGAGGCCATGTTAGGTATGAAACAGCTCATGGAGAAGAGCGCGGCCACTGCCGCCGCTGTCAGTTCGGCTGCCGAAGCAGACCCGACTCTCTTGGCAACTACGCACCATCCTCCCTCAAACATAGTAGGACGGGGAAGGGACACACGGGGGCACGATGGCAGCCCTCACCTGGGATACAATCGAGCGGCTTACCCTTATGGATTGCCGCCCAACTATTCACCACCCATCTTGCAAGAAGATGCGGGCCACATTGCTTCTCCCGTCCATGAAAAAGAGCCTCCTCAGCAGCCCGACGAAGTCCATAAAGACCCTCAAGATTATGCTCGGAGGGATGTCGAGTTTTATCCCCCGATCCCCGAAGGGCCGGCACCAGGCACGTTGCCCCAACCCAACATCGCAGCATCGCCAATAGTTTTGTCTATGGAAGGGCCGCCCCCGGCAACTGAAGAAAGGAGGAAGCTCGATCTCCTTGAGGAAAGATTGAGGGCTGTGGAAGGATTTGGGGACTATCCGTTTGCAGACATGACGGATCTTTGCTTAGTACCCGATGTTGTTATTCCCCCGAAGTTCAAAGTGCCGGACTTCGACAAGTATAAAGGGACGACTTGTCCCAAAAACCATCTCAAGATGTACTGCCGTAAGATGGGCGCTCATTCTAAAGATGAAAAGCTGTTGATACACTTCTTTCAGGATAGCTTGGCCGGAGCTGCGGTAGTGTGGTACACTAATTTGGAAGCTTCCCGTATCCGTACTTGGAAGGATCTGATTACCGCCTTCCTAAGGCAGTATCAGTACAATTCTGATATGGCTCCTGACCGTACTCAACTGCAGAATATGTTTAAGAAAGAGGGTGAAACCTTTAAAGAATATGCGCAGCGATGGAGGGATTTGGCGGCACAAGTAGCTCCTCCCATGGTTGAGAGAGAGATGATCACCATGATGGTAGACACTCTGCCAGTGTTCTACTATGAGAAGCTAGTGGGTTACATGCCGTCCAGCTTCGCGGATCTGGTGTTTGCCGGGGAAAGAATCGAGGTAGGATTGAAGAGAGGAAAGTTTGATTACGTTTCCTCCACAAACGGGAACGCCAAAAGAATCGGGGCAACAGGGGCAAAAAGGAAGGAAGGAGATGCCCATGCCGTCTCTTCAACACCCGCGTGGGTCAAACCCCAGCAAACACCTCATGGTGCCCATCAGTACGCGCAACATCACCCAAGCTTCTCGGCTCATGCTGGGAACGCCTCTAGTTCAACACCCGTGCAGCCTAAGGCGCCCACCCAGAGGGAAGCTCCCTAAGTTCCAACTCCGAACACGACTCGACCGGCCGGTAATTCCAACACGACAAGGAACTTCCCTCCGAGGCCATTGCCGGAATTCACCCCGCTCCCAATGACGTACGAAGATCTTCTACCATCCCTCATCGCCAATCATTTGGCCGTGGTGACTCCCGGAAGGGTCCTCGAACCCCCTTTCCCGAAGTGGTATGACCCTAATGCAACTTGCAAGTACCATGGGGGTGTCCCGGGGCATTCCGTCGAAAAATGCTTGGCCCTCAAGTACAAGGTCCAACATTTAATGGATGCTGGATGGCTGACATTCCAAGAGGATCGGCCCAATATGAGAACCAACCCGCTCGCCAATCATGGAGGGGGAGCAGTTAATGCAGTTGAATCCGATAGGCCGCACAGGTCTAAACCTTTAAGGGATGTGGCAACCCCTAGGAGGTCTATCTTTGAGGCCCTACAAAAGGGAGGTGTGATTCCCCATAGTGGGTGTAAGGAGGATTCCTGTCTGCTACATTCCGGCGAGATGCATGACATGGAGACGTGTTTGGAAGTAGAGGAATTGTTACAGCGGATGATAGATCAAGGTCGACTGGAAGTCGGCATTGAAGGAAAAGAAGAGCAGCACATATGCATGCAATCTACGGAGGGGAGCGGTGTTGCGAAGCCCAAACCCTTGGTGGTATACTTCACTAAAAGTGCAGCCTCGCAAAAGCCCGGGCACCCCTTAATGGCCAAACCTGTTCCTTTCCCGTATCAAAATAGTCACGCGGTCCCGTGGAGATATACACCTCCGGGGAAGAAAGAAGAAGAAGTTACTGACGTCAGCTCGCTGTCGGCTAAGGTAACAAATATCACGGGACTGAGTGGTGTGACCCGTAGTGGTCGTGTGTTCGCGCCTCCGGACCTACCGGTCCAACCCGCCGACGTCAAGGGAAAAGGAAAAGTGGTGGAGGAACAAGATGGCGAAGCACCCCACGCTTCGAATAAAGATATTCCAGCAAAGGGGCCCCCGGAGAAAAAGGATGGTAGAAAGGAGGTGTCGCTAGAGGAAGCCAGCGAATTCCTTCGGATAATTCAGCAGAGCGAATTCAAGGTTATCGAACAGCTCAACAAAACCCCGGCTAGGGTCTCGCTGTTGGAGTTACTTATGAGCTCCGAGCCTCATCGGGCTCTGCTAGTAAAAGTGCTGAACGAGGCTCACGTGGCCCAAGATATTTCGGTAGAAGGTTTCGGAGGGCTGGTCAACAATATCACTGCCAACAACTATCTTGCCTTCGCCGAAGAAGAAATCCCCGCCGAGGGGAAAGGGCATAATAAGGCTTTACACGTATCAGTCAAGTGTATGGACCATATCGTGGCCAAGGTACTCATCGATAATGGTTCCAGTTTAAACGTGATGCCTAAGAGCACTTTGGACAAGTTACCATTCAATGCTTCCCATTTAAAACCAAGTTCAATGGTGGTTCGGGCCTTCGACGGCACTCGCCGAGAGGTTAGGGGAGAGATCGATCTCCCAGTACAAATAGGCCCTCACACCTGTCAAGTCACCTTCCAAATAATGGATATTAACCCCCCTACAGCTGCCTGTTGGGGCGCCCTTGGATCCACTCAGTGGGAGTTGTGCCTTCTACACTCCACCAAAAGCTGAAATTCGTAGTGGAGGGACACTTGGTCATCGTGTCAGGCGAGGAAGATATCTTGGTAAGCTGCCCATCCTCCATGCCTTATGTGGAAGCCGCAGAAGAATCGTTAGAAACCGCTTTCCAGTCTTTTGAGGTGGTCAGCATTTCCTCCGTGGACTCCCTCTTTGGGCACCTTGTCTGTCCGATGCGGCGGTAATGATGGCCCGAGTTATGTTGGGGAACGGTTATGAACCCGGGATGGGTTTAGGCAAAGACAATGGCGGCATAACTAGCCTGATAAAACCCAAGGAAATCGTGGGAAGTATGGTTTAGGCTATAAGCCCACTCAGGCGGACATGAAAAGAAGCATCGCGGGAAGGAAGAACAGTGGTCAGAGCTCGCGTTGGAGACAAGAAAGTGAAGGAAGCCCGCCCTGCCACATAAGTAGAAGCTTTATAAGTGCGGGTCTGGGAGACAAAGGTCAAGTGTTCGCGATATGCGAGATGATGTTCCGAGTACTTTGGATTTGGTCGACCATGCCCTCCTGATTTCCAGCTGGGAAATTGGCGAGTGGAGGAACGCCCCGGCATTTACGCAAAGCATAATGTAAACCTTTACGGTTTTAAAAGCTCTATAGTTGGGCCTAGGCTTTAGAGTTTTCCTTTTGTTAAGGCTTTGTGTCTTTTGTTTTTGAATTTATAATACAAGGATCTTTCTTCATCTGTTCCTGGTCTCTACCCATTCTCATTCATTTGCATGTTTACTTCTTTTTCTGAAACGGCAGATCGATGACGAGTCCCCCGAAGGTACTAATACCTGGGACCCGTCTATCAACTTCGAGCAAGAAATGAATCAAACGGAAGATGAAGGAGATGAGGATGTGGGACTTCCTTCGGAACTAGAAAGAATGGTCGCCCATGAGGACCAAGAAATGGGGCCTCATCAAGAAGAAACAGAGCTAGTAGACTTAGGAATTGGCAGTGGAAAGAGGGAAGTAAAGATAGGTACAGGCATTACCGCACCTATCCGAAGAATTAATAATCCTGCTAAAGACTACCAAGACATCTTTGCTTGGTCATACCAAGATATGCCCGGTTTGAGTTCTGACATTGTGCAGCACCGATTACCTCTAAATCCCGGTGTTCCCCGGTAAAACAGAAACTGAGAGGATGAAGCCCGAAACTCCTTGAAGATAAAAGAAGAAGTGAAGAAGCAATTTGACGCTGGATTTCTGGCCGTCGCTCGGTATCCAGAATGGGTTGCCAACATCGTACCAGTTCCTAAAAAAGTGGGAAAGTACGAATGTGTGTAGATTATCGGGACCTGAATCGGGCCAGTCCCAAGGACAATTTTCCTTTACCACACATCGATATCCTCGTAGATAACACGGCCAATTTCTCTTTATTTTCCTTCATGGACGGTTTCTCTGGTTACAATCAGATAAAGATGGCGCCCGAGGATATGGAAAAGACTACTTTCGTCACCCTGTGGGGACGTTCTGTTACAAGGTGATGTCCTTTGGACTCAAGAATGCCGGGCAACTTATCAACGGCCATGGTAGCTTTGTTCCATGATATGATGCATCAAGAGATCGAGGTCTACGTGGACGACATAATTGCTAAATCTAAATCGAGGAAGAACACCTTGTCAACCTGCGGAAATTGTTCGAAAGGCTTAAGAAATATCAATTAAGGTTGAACCCCGCTAAGTGTACCTTTGGGGTCAAATCAGGGAAATTGCTTGGTTTCATTGTAAGCCAGAAAGGGATAGAGGTAGACCCCGAAAAAGTGAAGGCTATCCTTGAGATGCCAGAACCCCGTACAGAGAGGCAAGTCCGAGGTTTCCTGGGGCGCTTGAATTATATTGCCAGATTCATATCGCAGCTCACCGCCATTTGTGAGCCGTTGTTTAAACTCTTGCGAAAACCAAACTGACCGGTGGAATGAGGATTGCCAAGAGGCTTTTGGAAGGATCAAAAAGTGCCTAATGAATCCTCCCGTGCTTATGCCACCAGTACCTGGAAGGCCTCTCATTTTGTACATGACAATCTTGGACGAGTCAATGGGGTGTATGCTGGGGCAACATGACGAATCCGGGAAGAAAGAGCGCGCTGTTTACTACCTAAGTAAGAAGTTCACGACCTGTGAGATGAATTACTCCTTGCTCGAAAGAACGTGTTGTGCTTTAGTATGGGCATCCCATCGCTAAGGCAGTACATGCTGAGCCATACTACCTGGTTGATATCCAAAATGGACCCGGTTAAGTACATCTTTGAAAAGCCAGCTCTCACAGGACGAATCGCCCGGTGGCAAGTCTTGCTATCTGAGTTTGATATAGTCTACGTCACCAAAAGGCGATAAAAGGAAGCGCTTTGGCAGATTATTTGGCTCAACAGCCTCTTAACGACTACCAGCCCATGCATCCGGAATTCCCGGATGAGGACATCATGGCCTTGTTCGAGGAAAAGTTGGACGAAGATCGGGACAAATGGACTGTATGGTTTGACGGAGCGTCAAACATTCTAGGTCATGGCGTTGGGGCAGTGTTGATCTCTCCGGACAATCAATGTGTACCTTTCACAGCCAGGCTAGGATTCGACTGCACCAACAACATGGCCGAATATGAAGCATGTGCCCTAGCCGTCCAGGCAGCAATTGACTCCGATGTCAAACTACTCAAGGTGTACGGCGACTCAGCGTTGGTAATCCATCAGCTGAGAGGAGAATGGGAAACTAGAGATCCCAAGCTGATACCCTACAAAGCCTACATCAAGGAGTTGGCTGAGACTTTCGATGAGATCTCCTTCCATCATGTTCCCCGCGAGGAAAATCAAATGGCGGATGCACTTGCTACATTGGCATCTATGTTCCAGCTAACACCGCACGGGGACCTACCCTACATTGAATTTCAGTGTCGTGGCAAACCCGCACATTGTTGCCAAGTGGAAGAAGAACGGGACGGAAAGCCCTGGTATTACGACATCAAACGATATGTCGAAAGCAAAGAATACCCGCCAGAGATTGCCGACAACGATAAAAGGACATTGAGGAGGTTGGCAGCCAGTTTCTTCATGAGCGGAGGCACACTGTATAAGAGAAATCACGACATGACACTCCTGCGATGTGTGGATGCCAAGGAGGCAAATCACATGATCGAGGAAGTCCAGGAGGGCTCGTTTGGAACACACGCCAACGGGCATGCTATGGCCAGGAAGATCTTAAGAGCAGGTTATTACTGGCTTACCATGGAAAGTGATTGTTGTGTCCATGTGAGGAAGTGCCACAAATGTCAAGCATTCGCGGATAACGTCAATGCCCCACCGCATCCCCTGAATGTCATGTCCGCCCCTTGGCCTTTCTCCATGTGGGGAATAGATGTCATCGGGGCCATTGAGCCCAAGGCCTCGAATGGTCATCGCTTCATCCTCGTAGCAATAGATTATTTCACCAAGTGGGTCGAGGCGGCTTCATATACCAATGTCACGAGGAATGTGGTGGTCAGGTTCATTAAGAAGGAGATCATCTGCCGATATGGTTTGCCAAAAAAGATTATCACGGACAACGGCACCAACCTGAATAACAAAATGATGGGGGAAATGTGCGAGGAGTTTAAAATCCAGCATCACAATTCCACACCCTACCGGCCAAAGATGATGGAGCCGTGGAGCAGCATAGGATATCAAAAGATATCCAAAGATGACTGTGTCAT
>NC_038244.2:29405479-29478568 GCF_000004515.6 Glycine max
ATGCATACGCATACGCATACGCATGTATATTGTTGTGGTAAAACAGGGGCAGGATCACCTTGGGCTACCTTCTGGAGTGAAGACAAAACATGAATGGCAGAAACCAGTCAAGGTAGGGTAATGATGCGGCCAAGATTGGCCATACCTGGTTGTTTATTACTTACAGGTACTTAAGGATGAACGCAAGCGGGGATGGGGTCACGACCGACCGATCGTTGCTCTTCTCTGTGCGAAACAAACAGGGAATGTCACTGCAAGGCAGCTCCGTATCCTTTGTATTTTGCAGCTTTCTTTTACTATTTGTTTGTTTTAAAAAGGAAAAGGGTAATAATAAAATAAGTAATCAACGCCTAATTCTAACCTAAGTAAGTTCAAGTTAGGCAAAATGCTAATCCATGAGAAGGGAGGGGACATGGTTAATGTTCCCCTCAAAAAAAAAAAAAAAAAAAAAAAAAGTGCAGGTTAGCTCGCCTGGGCGAGCTGGGCTCGCCTGGGCGAGCCACCCCTGCACCAAATTATAAAAATGACGAAAGGGGGGGCGTTTTTACGTTCAAAAACTTCTTTTCCCCCCTTTCAAAAGCCATACCCACGGGATTGATGAATTTGCAGCCCTAGGGTCATCCTTTTTCGCATTTTTTGATTCCGTTTTGCGCTTTTGTTCATCACCAACAAGTAAGTATTCCATCCCTAAGCTTTCTAGCTTTTCATTGGTGTATTTTGATCTCCTTTTTGTGCTCTAAATTGTGGGAGTGTGTTCAAATATGGGGCAATTTTGATTTGTTTTCTTGCTTGATTAGGTTGAATTAGGGGTTTGTATGAGATGGCCCTAGGCCTATAATGCATTTTGAAGTAATGGGGCATGCCACATTGTCCCCGTTCTCTTACTATTGACGCCTAAACGCGCACCCACCAAGTGTTCGGTGAAATGCCTCAATGGCATTAGCGCGTGATTTTTGTAGGGAAACAACCCATGGGGCAATTTGGTTTGCACATATTTTTGGGACATGCATTCATTTTCGAAAGAGCTAGAGTAATTGCCCCGCATATGTCCTAGGCCTAGGAACCAAAGTTTTTATGCAAAAGTACACAAAAGGAGGTGCATATTGGGTAAAGTTACCCTCTTTTGGGCCAGCAATCAGCTATGGGCCACACTATAATATTTTCCCTACGCCTAGATGTTTAGGAATTGTGCTCGTCATGAATGCGTAGGTTTAGAATAGGTAGCAAGATACCTTTGGCAATTTGCACTTTGGATATGAATAGCGAAATACTTGAATGTATGTATATATAATTTTTGGTAGTCAAAATGTCTCACAAAAAATATATATAAATATGTTGAATGTTATGTGAAAAAAAACATATTCCAAAAAAATATATATATAATTTGAATACAATTTTAGTCAGCAAAGGAAAATATGCTTGAATTTGCATGCGGCTTTAGGTAGCAAAAACTTGAAAAAAAGGCATGAAATGTAGCACCTTATTGTGTAGATAGTCAAGATTCATCATGAAGTTTGTGTATGTATAGGTATTAGAAATACCAAGATGTGCACATGTGCAATTTTTGGTACCCCAAAATGCTTGGAGTATGCATGCGTGTGAATTTAGCCAAGGAGATGTGTGTGATGTAAGTAACAAATACACCTTGGAAGTACGTGTAAATAATCTAGGTAACAAAGCTGCCTTGATTGTATATGGGTGCATTTTTTTTCGGTTAATAGAATGTCTTGGGCAAGAGAACGATTGTAGGGAAATATGCGCATAAGCTTGCTCTAAATTTACATTGATGTTTGTATTTGTGGGAGGAGGTTATATGCCATTTTTGTTTTAAGAGTAATGTCCCACTGGTAAAACTAACTTTCCAAATGTTTGCCTTCGCAGGAATGGCCCCGAGGAAGCTTGCCTCAAAGAGGTCCAGGAAGGACAAGGCGGCCGAAGGAACTAGTTCCGCTCCGGAGTACGACAGTCACCGCTTTAGGAGCGCTGTACACCAGCAGCGCTTCGAAGCCATTAAGGGATGGTCGTTTCTCCGGGAGCGACGCGTCCAGCTCAGGGACGACGAGTATACTGATTTTCAGGAGGAAATAGGGCGCCGGCGGTGGGCACCACTGGTTACTCCTATGGCCAAGTTTGATCCAGAAATAGTCCTTGAATTTTATGCCAATGCTTGGCCAACAGAGGAGGGCGTGCGTGATATGAGATCCTGGGTTAGGGGTCAGTGGATCCCGTTCGATGCCGACGCTATCAGCCAGCTCCTGGGATATCCGATGGTGTTGGAAGAGGGCCAGGAATGCGAGTATGGCCAGAGGAGGAACCGGTCTGATGGGTTCGATGAGGAGGCCATCGCCCAGCTGCTATGTATACCGGGGCAGGATTTTGCCCGGACTGCTGCAGGGAGGCGAGTGCGAATCATGCGCACCAGTATGACCACCCTGACCCAGATATGGATGACGTTGCTCCTCAGCAACATCCTGCCCACCGATCATAATTCCGACCTCCCCATGCCTAAGTGCCAGCTGGTGTACGCCATCCTGACACGGATGAGCATCCATGTGGCTCAGTTGATCGCTGATGCCATCTATATTTTTGCAGGTATGGCGCCCACTAGGCACCCTTTGGACCCAGATAAGTCCAACAGGGCCCTGGGATTCCCCGCACTGATCACAGGACTCTGCCAGTCGTTCGGAGTCCCCGTTGCACCTACCAAGGTGATTCGGCCGCCCATCACCCGGGTTTTTATTGAGAAGTACTGTACCCAGAGACAGGGTCAGGGTGATGCTCCACAGGCCGCAGGCGCGCCCCCACCACCTCATCAGGCTGGCCAGGCTGGGGCATTTGACATGGAGCAGTATTTACGGCATTTGGTTCGCCAGCAGGCGGCCAACCACCGAGCACATGTACGGACCCATGACTGTCTGTACCAGATGAGCCTTAGCATGCAGAGCCAGGGCTTCGCTTCTTTTTCATGCCCTACTCCAGACCAGTTCAGGGCAGAGGTAGCATGGCCCGGAGATTGGCCCGAGGCCCAAGCAGGAGAGGCACCCCCAGAAGCTCCCGGCGATGGAGAAGAAGCCCACGAGGATGAAGAGATGGCCGATTTGCTTGACTTCTTGGGAGGGAGTGGAGATACGTGACTGGGAGATCCCCAGATTCATGTTTTCTTTCATATTTCTTTTGTCATTTTTATCCTATGTTATTGTTTTGACTTGAGAGACTAACGTTTGTTTTTGTTGTTTCGATTGTCATTTGTACAGCGCATACATTTTTGTTTAGATTGGTGCGTTAGTATTTATATATCATTACTATCGATGATGTTTGAAATTCTGGAACCGTGTAGAGTTCTTCGTTTAGGAACATCGTCCAAAAGTATATATGTAAAATAAACAAAAAAAATCATGATAAAAATAAAAATAGAAAAGGAAAGAAAATGAAATAGAAAAGAAAAGAAAGTGAAAAGAAAAAGAGAGCAAATAAGAAAAAAAAGGCAAGTAAGGAAAAAGGTGGAAAAAAAAAAAAAAAAAAAAAAGAAAATAAGTTGTCTAGCTAAAAAACGACATGCTTTTGAAAAGAGACGATTTCCAACTTTTCTTTGAAAAAATTCATTGATCATAATCAATTTTTGGAAAATGTGTCTACACCTGAAGGGTGAATGCTGTGAAATTTCCCCGGACGCCCGAAATGGACTCGGATGAATGCACAAATTGATAAAAGAACATATTTTGGAAACATTGGGTTGATTAAAATAGAGGAAATGAATCCTGAGCCCTAGCATCACATGACCATAAAAATTTGACACTTGAGTGTCCGCATAGGTGCATGCATGACCAGTTTTGCATAAAATTTCCAAATCATCATTTTTGCGTTTGTGTCATGGAAATAATGTAAGGCAACCCTTTTATCCTTGAGCCAAACCAAACCCCGACATGTATCATGTCTAGCCATTCTACAAACCTTGAGCCAAAATCCTGACTCACCATAATCCTTACCCTCGGAAGCAAAAAGAAAGAGAAGGAAAATTTCCAATCAAAGAGAAAGCAAAAAAAGAAAAGAAAGAAAATTCCCAATCAAAGAGTGGGAGAAAGCAAAAAGAAAAGAAAGAAAATTCCCAATCAAAGAATGGGAGAAAGAAAAAAAAAGGAGAAAAGAAGGAAAGAAAGCTCCTGATCAAGGATCGAAAGAAAACAGAAGAAATGTGCAGAGAGGTCTTTGGACCGGACAATATCTGAACAAAATAGAATTGTCACCAAATGAACAAAAGAGGAAGGAAAGGAAACCACGACCTAAAATGGTCTTCTCCCTTTAATTACCAACCAAAATCCCGTGCGCTAGCGATCCTTTTTTCTCGCCCCGCACTAAACAAAAAAACAGAAAAAGAAAAAGCCAGGAAAATCAAAAGCCAAAAACACACAAAAGCCGAAAGAAGAAACCACCAAAAGACCCCATTCCCAAGGGAAGCCCTATTGATCCATGATCACGCATGTAATTTTTGGTTTGATAGGAAATAATTTGCAAAGTCAAGTCATGACATATCTATGGTTCGGAATTAGGATGAAACACTTACCTGTGCGAGATTGATACACTTTGAGTGGATTTCTTCTATTTTTGTCGAACCCAGTGTTTCCTCTAAATGGTCATTTAGAAACGAAATGCTAACATCCAAAATCTCATTTATGGTTATGGGAGATTTCATCAGCGGACTCTCCTTCCCCGGTAGACGCATTGTTTTTCACTCAAAAAAGCATATGCTGCTCTAAATCAGTTGGAATATTTGTCTCCTTGCTAAAGCATGTTTGCATTTTAGTGGGAAAACACCGAGACTTTTTCAAGTCTCACAAGTTATCCAGAACTACGTAGGTCTGAGTTCCTCATTGGAGGATACGTAGGAGCAAGAGCCTCGCTTTTGTCGACCACACCGCCTTTTGATGCCATAACTCAAGAGCTGGTAGCCCGCGGAGACACCTTACGGTTATCCGCACCTCGTCATTCAGTGACCCCAAGTGTGATTGATGAGCAGAGGCCAATGTGGTCATCTGGCCTTTTCCGGAGATGTCAGCATTTTCCGATGGAGACTTTTCAAGTCTCACAAGTTATCAAGAACTACGTAGGTCTGAATTCCTCATTGGAGGATACGTAGGAGCAAGAGCCTTGCTTTTGTCGGCCGCCCCATAATCTTTGTCATACTGACCCTGAGGTCATGTGACATGCACCCTTGTATCATCCAGAGGCGGCGGGCCCGATGATACGCGGAGATACCTTATGGTTATTCGCACCCTTTTGTCATCCAGAGGCGGCGGGCCCGATGACAAGCAGAGACCAAGTTTGGTCATTATGCACCCTTGTATCATCCAGAGGCGGCGGGCCCGATGATACGCGGAGATACCTTATGGTTATTCGCACCCTTTTGTCATCCAGAGGCGGCGGGCCCGATGACAAGCAGAGACCAAGTTTGGTCATTCTGCACCCTTGTATCATCCAGAGGCGGCGGGCCCGATGATACGCGGAGATACCTTATGGTTATTCGCACCCTTTTGTCATCCAGAGGCGGCGGGCCCGATGACAAGCAGAGACCAAGTTTGGTCATTCTGCACCCTTGTATCATCCAGAGGCGGCGGGCCCGATGATACGCGGAGATACCTTATGGTTATTCGCACCCTTTTGTCATCCAGAGGCGGCGGGCCCGATGACAAGCAGAGACCAAGTTTGGTCATTCTGCACCCTTGTATCATCCAGAGGCGGCGGGCCCGATGACAAGCAGAGACCAAGTTTGGTCATTATGCACCCTTGTATCATCCAGAGGCGGCGGGCCCGATGATACGCGGAGATACCTTATGGTTATTCGCACCCTTTTGTCATCCAGAGGCGGCGGGCCCGATGACAAGCAGAGACCAAGTTTGGTCATTCTGCACCCTTGTATCATCCAGAGGCGGCGGGCCCGATGATACGCGGAGACACCTTACGGTTATTCGCACCCTTTTGTCATCCAGAGGCGGCGGGCCCAATGACAAGCAGAGACCAAGTTTGGTCATTCTGCACCCTTGTATCATCCAGAGGCGGCGGGCCCGATGATACGCGGAAATACCCGAGTGGTTATCCGTATAAACATTCTTTTGCTATCTGTAAGACAGAACGCTTGATAGCATGCAGAGGCTGACATAGTCTTCTGCACCTTTTGTTCCTCCGGGAACAACAAGTCATTTACATGTGGAAATTTCATGGTCGCCCGCGACTCTCGAGGAGCGAAATTAGTGTCATACACTGATTTTCGGGGACCTTTGCTTGATGACATGCGACCATTCTTTGGTCCTTGTGAGGTGCTTGGCATCCATCATTAGGCAATTTGTGAAATTCTAGGAGCGACAAGTCATGGTCACCCGCGACTCTCGTCAACCGAGAGGAACGAAATTAGTGTCATGCACCGATTTTCGGGGACCTTTGCTTGATGACAAGCGACCATTCTTTGGTCCTTGTGAGGTGCTTGGCACCCATCATTAGGCAATTTGTGAAATTTTGGGAACAACAAGTCATTTGCATGTGGAGATTTTATGGTCACCTGCGACTCTCGTCAAATCGGGAGGGACGAAATTAGTGTCTTATCTTTACTTTCCTTTTATCTCCAATAAAAGACAAGTAAAGAGGGGCAACTGTCATACCCTAATTTCGTCCGGGGACCTTTGCTCGATGACGTGTGACCATTCTTTGGTCCTCGTGAGGTGCTTGGCACCCATCATTAGGCAATTTGTGAAATTTCAGGACATGCCGGAAAATATAAAAAATATTGATGCACAATCCGTAAGTTTCCGTGACACACCGGAAATCAAATGGAAACATCGTTGCATAATTAAGTGAGGTTCCGTAACATTCCGTAAGTCAAAAAGGGGATGATTATGTAATCCGCAAGGTTCCGTAACATTACGGAAAGAAAACAAGTATCGTTACGAAATTCGTAAGTTTCCGTAACTTTACGAAAAAAAGAATCACCAAAAAAAACAGCAGAGGGGGTGTACTTAGTAAAAATGGGGGTGCAAATAGCACCCAGGCCCACTTGGGCCCTCCAGAATATTCCTCCAGAAGGCGGTTGCTTCTGGAGGAAGCAACCCTGCTCGCCTGGGCGAGCTGAGCTCGCCTGGGCGAGCTGAGCTCGCCTGGGCGAGCTGGGCGGCAACCACCTCCCCTATTTTGCTATAAATAGGGGAGGAAGGGAAGAAGGAAGGGGTTCAGCCCTGAGGCACTTTTCTCTCTTTCGAATTTGCTTGGAAAAATTGTTTCCGTGAAGAAAATCTAAGCCGAGGCGCTTCCGAAACGTTTCCGTAACGTTTTCCGTGAGGAATTTCGCAAAGATTTCAACCGTTCTTCGACGTTCTTCATTCGTTCTTCATCGTTCTTCGATCTTCAACGGGTAAGTACCTCGAACCAAGCTTTTCGATTCATTCTATGCACCCATGGTGGTCCACATTGCGTTTCGTGCATTTTTACTCTCGTTTTGTTTACTTTTTATACCCCCTCTTGACGTGCTTAAGCCGTTTTACTTAAGTCATTTCTCGCTTAACTTAAAAATAAAATAAATTTCCACCGAACGTTTGAATTATATTATCCGTTAACTTCGGTTAAAATCAATTCCGACCGTTCGGACGTGCCGTAACCACGTTGGAAATCAAAAAGAGGTAAAAAATAATATAATAATCAAAAAATATCTTTTTTAGTAAAATAAAGCGGAAAATCAATCGGACGTTTTCTCTTTGGGATTTCTCATTCTTAATCGAATTGATTAATAACTAAGGTGAAACTAAGGCTAAAATCAACTCGCCTAGTCAAGCTCGTCCACAAAAATAGGCTTTTGAAGTTTGTCATTTCAATTTCTCACTAAGTAAAATGGATCATTTTTAAGGTCCAACGCCTTAAAATGATCACCACTTAAGTAAAAAAGGCATCATTTGATAAAAAAGAACTACGTAGGTCTGATTTTCTCATCCCAAATTGAGGAATACGTAGGAGCAAAGGGAAACACCCTTGTCGACCACAAAAAAGAAAAATATAAAAAAGGGGTATAAAGGATATAAGAACATAAAAGGGAACATAAAAATCAAAGTCATGTTTGCACATTCGATTAAGGGCTGCCGTCCCTTGAGACGGGCGTGTGGGGTGCTAATACCTTCCCCGTGCGTAAATACAACTCCCGAACCTTTCACTAAAAAGCTCGTAGATCGCGTCTTTTCCGGTTTTTCCGACGTTTTCCTCAAATAAACGTTGGTGGCGACTCCGCGCGTATTCCTTTCGTGGAACACGCATCCCGCGAGTCACGCGTCGCCCTCCCGCCGAAGGGTAGGTTGCGACAAGTAGCATTAAGCAGAAAAACGAAAACCCTAAAATAAAAGCTCTGAATAATGAATAGCATAACAAAATACCTTGCACGAATCCCAAGGCTGCTATTTAAAAGAGTCACTCAAAGTCACTGGGCCCTATTACAATACTCTGGCCCAAAACGAAATAAACACTGAACAACATAAAATAAAATTGCGAAATTTCCTAATTAGAAATTAACTAAGGTAAGCGCTGCTTAATTTGCCCTCTTCAAGTCCATAACCAAAATCCGGATTAAGCCCAATGTTTCATTAATTCCCGAAATTAGATTAAAAACATCAAATTAGCTAAATGAGCCCAAATAATAAAACTACCTGATTAATTGACAATTAAGACCAATCAGTAATTAAAATGGTGCAAAAAGGGTTTAGAAAATAGAAGAAAATGATGGCACATCACCCACCCAAAAATCAAAAGAGTAAACCTAGAAGTCTGAACTAGATACACCCACCCACAAAAGTATGTAAACCTAGTCTAAGGAGTCGTCTGCTACGATGAAGAGTCTTCACTATTCGTTGTCCCTCTAGGGCCGCTCTCCTCTGTAGTGTCTGCCTAAGATGCTGACATGATATCCTCTGGAGAATCCACATCGGGGAGTGGGTCGTCATCATCCTCTGGAAAGTCAAGAGCATCCACAGTAGGCTCAGGAGGTAACTCCTCTGGGTTCTCTTCAGGATCCTCTTCGGTGGATGACACCTCTATCACTTGAACTGACTCCACTAGTCGATATAGAGTAGGAGTAGGTAGTATCCACTCCACAGGCTGTTGTAGTGTGCGTGCGGGTTCCTTCGGATGTACTAATGAAGTAGCAGTGAGTCGAATCGTGCCACGGAATTGGCACCTCTCATTGCCTTCGAGGGTCTCCCAAACTCTCTCTAGGCACTCAATCACCACGCGATCATGGATCAACTGCGCTGCCATCGCGATCTACAAGAAATAAAAGAAAGAGGGTAGACTCTTTCACAAGAAATCTAACTACAGGTAACAATACAATGCGTCCCATAACCGCTACGTATAGTCAAAAGGTCTCTCTCAAGGGTTTTCTTCTCTGGTAATCGATTACCAAAGTATGTAATCGATTACCAGTGCCCAAACTCGAGTTACACAACTTCTGCACATGGAAACCTACAAATTACACTGTGTAATCGATTACACACCATTGGTAATCGATTACTAGAGACCATTTTTATATCCTGTCTCCATTTTTAAGCCATGTAATCGATTACACCCCCTTGGTAATCGATTACTAGAGGCCATATTATCATCCTGTCTCCATTTTTAAGCCTTGTAATCGATTAACAGAGGCCATATTCCAGATACCACTCAAGATTCATAGCTGGCCAGCCGCCACACAAGCCTCCTTGCTTTGTGAACTTTGTTCTTTTATTGGTTGACTGCGAGGAGCTCGCCTGTTTAGGTAAATCACAGGTTCTCACTAATTGACTATGCCCGGGTTGGGTCGGGATTGGTCAACCTTGGTTTTGGGCAATAGCACCCCACCTGACGTCCCCAAGGTCTCCTGACCCCCGCAACATATCTTCAGGTACCACTCTGTGGTCAACAAACAAAAGTAGGAAGACTGACTCTTCCTCACTTTCTCACATCAAGCTTGTTGGATTATGGGGTACCCGTCATATGTGGTACTAGGTGGCGATCGGGCGATGGCGCAAATCAACTCTCCCACTTCCACAAATCAAACATGAATCCACCATCCCCAGTTGCCCACCTTCAACTAAGCTCACATACTCTTATGTAGCCCTTATCCTCGTTCCTCTTAGTACCGGGTCCCCATCAACCCCTCCAAGCTTCCATAATATCCAAGAAATTCAATTCCAACTATCATGAACTACCCTAAACCAAGAAAACAGGGCAGAAGCAGAAAACTCTGCCCAAAACACATTCACATATTACAGCTTTTCTTACTTAAATACCCCAGTAACATTCTCTTTGTTCTGATTCGTTAACCGTTGGATCGACTTGAAAATTTTACTGGAGGTTCCTAGTACACAAGTCTACATTTTGACCGTTGGGATCTGCTAGAAAATGTCCAGAACCCAATATGTACTACCTTTCCCATAACCAGCAATGCACAAGCATTTTCTGCACATGTTGAAAAATTCTGCTGCACAATTCAACAACAATTTTCTGCATAATAGGGCAGATTTCGAAATCCATCTTGCCCACATCCATTTTTTCTCAAATTGGATCCTACAAGTCCTAAGTCATGTATAAATCGTATTTAAACCAAAAACAAGCTTCAGGTCAAGGTAAATCCAAATCTAGGTATCCAAAACCCATCAATTGAGTGAATTTTCAAGGTTTGAGAAGTGAAAATGAAAATTGGGTAATTTTGGAGTAAACTCTCATCTCAAACAAGTCTATAACATTAATTTTAACTTGCTCAAACTGGTTTTACGGTGAAAACTCCACCGATTCAAAATTTGACCCCTCAACACCCAATTTACCCTATAAATGGCTCTTGCTTTCACCTTTGTCACTCATTTTTCTCATTTTCTCTGCCCAAGCTTACCTACAAGTCCCAATTGACATTCTAAACTAGAATCAACTCACTTTAGACTCCAATTTACACTAACCCCAAATTTAGCTTCTCTAACCCTCAAAATCTCACACTTTTCTACCTACAACATTGTCATTCTCACATTTAACCCTAAATTAACTTTCCCCATCATCTCTACCAGTTTTCTATCAACAATTTCAGCACACAAACATCACAAAGCATCATCATCAAACCCTAAAACAGAATGGGTAAATTTGGCTCACATCAAACATGTCAAGTTTAGCATCCTTTCAACAAATTCCTTCACAAATAACTACCATAAGGCATTAACCTAGTAAAACTACCCATCCTATCTCCCAAAAACCCAATACCCACAAAATTCATGTGAGAAGAAGTCCACCCAAACCTGAAATTCGAAGTCCCACAACGTAGAGGTGCACTTCACGACTCCGAAAATGGCTTCCTTTTGCAATTTGGAGTAGAAATGATGAGCAAAGTTTGGATCTTTAATGGAGAACAAAGGTGGAGAAGAAGGAAGAAGAAAAAGCTATGTGGGAGTGAGAAGAAGAGCTTATGAATTTTCTAAAGAAGGAGAGAGAAACTTAGCTTTTATATAAAAAATGATTTTCTTTTCCCTTTTTTTTTCATAAAGCAATGCCACAAGGGGTGAAAAATTTGATCTTTTGAATGCTAAAATTCTGCCTCGGTTTGCGTGCTGCTTCTCTGGTTCCAGTTCATCGCGTTTCTCTGCACCTGTCGGGGCCCGTTTTCGAAAGTAGGCAATATATATATCAAAACACTCAGAATGAAACCCTTAGCATGGTTCAGAGGTTGGTCTTGTTAAATTATTAGTTACACGCAAAACGATAATTTTTAGACTAATTAATTGAGAATTAATCTATAACTGTTCAGTGATGGATTTCTCTTCGTTAATTAGCCTAACCCGCGTATCTTTCCCTCAATGTACATACTTCTACCAGGAGTATATATATATATATATATACATACATATATATATATATATATATATATATATATATATATATACACTGAATAATACTTATATATATAATTATTTAAAATATATCGTTTACAAAATTCCGGGTAGAAATTTCCAGGATGTCACATTTTTGCTACCTAATATGCAACATATATACATTTTATGAGGCATTTTGCTACCTAACACACAACATATATACATTTTGTGAGGCATTTTTGCTACCGAAAATTACATGTACACATATCCAAGTATTTTTGCTACCTAAATTACATATATACATATTCAAAGGCGTCAATCAATAAAGGTATTTTGCTACCTAAATGAATAAATTAACAAAGGTATTTTTGCTACCTAAATTAATAAGGAAACTAACAAAGGCATTTATGCTACCTAAATCAATAAGGAAATCAACAAAGGCATTTTTGCTACCTAAATTAATAAGGAAATCAACAAAGGCATTTTTGCTACCTACTCTACACCTTAATGTTCATGATGAACAACATTTCTAAACATCTAGGTGTAAGGAAAACAACATGGTGTAGCCCAAAATTGAATGCTGTCCTAAAGGGAAATCCTTACCACCATGCTCTCATCTTCATGCTCTCTTGCATTCAAAATCAAAGCTTGGTGTTCCTAGGCCTAAGTCCTATTTTGGCACCTATCCAAGTTTCTAAAAGTCGTCCCTAAACTCAACAACGGCAGCCACCTATGCCCAAGTTAGTCCCACAAACAAAACTCACAAAATTAAGCTCACATGCCATTGAGACATTTCACCGAGCATTTGGTGGGTGCATGTTTAAGCATGAATATTAAGGGAAAGGGGGCAATGTGGCACGCCCAATCATTTCAGAACATGACCCAGGCCTAAGGCCATTGCCCATAACTCTCTAACTTAACAAAAACAGGCACAAATTCAAAGAAAAATGCCTCACGGATTTGAGCATGAGCAAAAAAAGGTATCAAAACGCAACAATGGTGAGCCAAGGAGCAAAGGCATGGTACACTTACTAGTATGGAGTGAACACCAACACCAAATGGAACCAAAAACACAAAAAATGGTGATCTAGGGCCGGAAAAACACAAATCCCGTGAGCCTTCATTTTTTGAATGAGGGGGGGGGGGAGTTTTGGGTGAAGAAAACCTCCCCTTTGCCCCCTTTTAACCATTTTCATGCTGAGGGTGCTTGCTCAGGCGAGCTAACTCTGTACATGTTTTTTTTGCAAGAATTATTTGCAAAATTGTGTTTAACCTTTGGGTTGGCGCTTGTTTATTTTAATTCCTAGGATTAAGAATAAACTAGGCATATCCAACTATGACTTTAGAAAAATAGATGAATAAATCACAAGCAGAAACTTAAAGCATACTAGGCCGCCTCCCAGTAACGTCTCTTTAACATCTTGGGCCGGACGCGGAATGATGATCTGTTGATCATGGGCCTGGCAGCTACTCGCACCCGTCCCTAAGTCTCTGAAAATAGGAAATGTCACCACGCAATAAAACATGACTACGCTACCACTTACCTTGGTTTATCCTTGTCTTGAACTCAGCGCGGTATTGGCCATTACTTGAAACAAATCTTTTCCTATCCTTCGATTCACATGATAAATTATGCATATGCATGTGTATGCATGGGCAGTTCAAGTGCAACAACTCAAACAAACGTCCATTATGTTCAATTTTATTTAAGTGCTTGCGACACCCCTATAGATCCAGCGAGATGGCTCGGACCATAAAAAGAGAACACGCATCTTAAGGGAATAGCAGACACAACCAAAGGGTTAAAATGAAAATCATCAATTCGATGTTCATTAAAAGTTTGTGATCAAAGCTTACAAAGGATTGGAAAACTTAAAGAAGCCTCAGAGTACAATCATGTATTGACCCCCCCTTAGCTGCCCCAAGTACTAAGCATAATATCGTTTGAAGATATCGGCGTTTACGGGTGAAGGCAGTTCTTCATCATCCATGCTAGCAAGCACTAGTGCTCCTCCTGAGAATGCTTTCTTTACGATGAAAGGCCTTTCATAGTTTGGAGCCCACTTTTCCCTATTGTCCTTTAGGGCTTGGGATACTTTCTTCAGAATGAGGTCCCCCTATCATCATTGATGCAATCCTACCCCGCAAGAGCATTGGATAGAAGACTGCAAGTAGATTGGGCCAGAGATGCAAGAGAATGCCCTAGGGTTCTCATAAGCCTTAGGGTAGATTTCGGGCCCATGGGCTAAGTATGAGCCCACTTATCTTTGTAAATATTAGATTAAGGTTCCATTAATTTTGGGTCTTGTATTTAGGGCTCCATAATGTAGGTAGGGTACCCTAGAAATATAGGATTTTTTAGCCCTTGTATTTTAGGACACCTAGACTAGTTTTTGTATTAGGGGTAGTTTTGTAATTTCACATGAACTAAGTGAATATTTGATGTGTGTGGTTGGAAATAAATTTAATTGAATTGGTAGAAGCCCAATCCAATTAAATTTTAGAGGGGGAGGTGAGCATTTGCTTACTACACCCCATTGCCACATCATATAGTCACACTTTGTGCATGTCCTTCATGCTTTACATGCCTCATGACACCTAAGCACACTTAGTGGAGAATCTTGGAATTGATCTTGGATTAGTGGGCTGAACCATAACTAAAATTCACTAATCATAATTAGTTAAATTTTGTCTCCAATGTTTGGCTCTACAAATTCAATTTCAAATTCAAGTAAAATTTGAATTGAAATTCAAATTTCCCTCCAATTTTGTGTGACACTTAGGCTATAAATAGAGGTCATGCGTGTGCATTTTTTGGAACTTTGATCATTTGAATATTAAACTTCAGATTTCAAAGCTCATTTAGAGCACAAAATTTCGTGCTCTTCTCTCCTTCTCTCCTCATTGATCTCCTTCTTCCTCCAAGCTCTTATCCATGGCCTCCTATGGTGGTGAGCTTCTTCTAGACTCATCTTCTCCTTGAAGTGGCATCTCCTCTGTCCCTTCCTTCTCCATTCCGCTGCCATTCATCTTCCAAGAAGCAAAGGAATCCATTGATGAAGAAGATCCTAGGCCTACAAGCTCCAATGGAGCTTACATCATGTGGTATCAGAGCATCTTCATCTAGGTGATGTTCTTTTGTTTCCTATATCTTATTGTTCGGTGAATTCTCTTTAGTTCCTTTTTCTTCATCTTATTCTCCATGTATATCCTCAATTTTCTTGTGGTTTGGTGCTGTTTAGAGTAGATTCAAAAAAATAATCTGATTAAATCTTAGATCTACACTTGTTCTTGCATTTCTATGGTTCAAATTTTGTAGATCTACTCTTGAATCATGTTTTTGTGTTGATTATCATTTTTTCATTCATAATATTCTTGTGCTGAACCTTAGAGCTAAATTTTCTTCCAAAATATTGATTAGAAAAAAAAACAAAAAAATTTAAGTGTAAATCACTTAATCCATGTTGTCTTAGAGTCATGTTTAGTCATAGTAATTGTCACATTATGTTCTAAGTTTGTGTTGAATTTTTATTTTGTTGATTGAATTCTAGATACATTTGTTCATGTATTCTTGTCATTCTTAGCCTATCTTTTTAATTTTGAGTCTAATTCATGCATGTTATTTAGTTCATAACATGTTCTAAATCAATTCCTAGAAGTAGTCTTGTTGTTGAACTCTTTGTTTTTTTTTTTTGTTTTCTAAGTTCCTACATGATGCCTATGATGAAGTTGAGTTGTGGTGCTGAGTTGTGGCTGGATTTGTGAATCAAATAAGTCTTAAGCTCTCTTGAATTGTGTTATTCAAGATAATTGAGCATAAGCAAACACAAATTGTAACTATCCAAGCATTAAGCAACATAAACACTACTCTTGATTTCTAGGTTGAAATCGCTGGTGCTGGCAGCTTGAACATATGAACTTGTATAAATTACTGGTAATTGGTCACTAAGTGTTTTCAAATGAAAGTTTTACTGAATTTTCTATACATCTAGACCAAAATTAAAAAAAAAAACCAAGCAATTTGGATAAAAGTAAAAAATAAGAAAAATCACACAAATTGGCAGAAAAAAAAGTGAAAGGGAAGTGTGCTTGTTGTTTTGGCTCAAAATTTGTTCTATAATTGGTGTCTATTTTATACCAATCCTAGTTCTGAAATTTCAATTGAAAATTATTGTGAAAACAAGTGCCAAAACTAGAGGTTTCTTGAGTCTTTTTTTTTAGTTTTTCTACTCTACTCTATAGCCATTCTAGGTTTATCTTTGAGTCCTAACTTACTTTTGTGTGCTTTTCATTGCTTTAATTGTTGAATAATCCTTAAAAATTTGTCTTGTTAAAACTCTATTGGTTTAGCTTTCATTTCATTTTTTTTGGTCTTTGGTTATTGCTCGTCTCTTTGTTTCCTTGCTGGTGAGTTGCCATATAGGGAATTGGAAAGGAGGATTGATGCCATATCTTGAAGAATTTGAGTCAAGAAGCAAGGGGCCAACCACCTTAAGAGATATTAGACTAAGAAGCACTCCAAATTGAGTGAAACACTAAAGAGATAATAGCCTCCACAATTGAGGACTTTTTCTTTGTAATTTTGTAATTGGCAATTTGCTTTGCTTTCAAACTTTGTAACAAAAAGGACTTTCATTGGAAGTAAGTTGGGAGCCTCCGCTAGGTCACCCTACTTCCATTTGTGTGTAATAATTTTAGGCAATTTTCCCTTAGGATAGTGAGTGTTTTGTTGGGAACCTTAAATGAGGTCATCCAAACACTCTTAGGATCCGCATCTTGCCCTTTAATTTCTTGCTTACTTTCATAGCTTATTTCCTTTACCCTCCATTGTCAAACCGCCTAGATAGCTTACCTTTTAGCAATTAGTTTTTACCTTATCTTTCACACCTCTTTTGGTGTTTATTTTGGCTAGTTTCAACCATAGTTTCTTTTACCTTTTGTTTTCAAACTCCCAACAAGAAAGAACCATAACTTAGGAACCAACACGAGTCTTCATTCTTCATCTAGTGTTAATGGTGAGGGTTCTACTCCTAAGGACCCCTTGTATAAGATATTAGATGAGTTGAGATCCCTTAAGTTGTGGAAAGAAGAACAAGAGAGAAAAGAAAAAGGAAAAAAAAGAGTGGAAGTAATAAGTCAAGATGAAAAAGAGAAAATAAGGGAAGAAGAAAGAAGGAAAATACTTAAAGAGTTAAGAAAAGGAAAACATGATTCCTATAGTAGTCATAACTCTTGCAAAAGCCTAAGTGAAGAACTTCATGACTATTATGAAGGAAGGCATAGGTCACATCTTAGACCTCACTCCCATAGGAGAGAAAAGGAAAGAAAGCCTCAAGAGGCTAACATTAACCTCCCATACTTCCATGGGAAGGACAATGTAGAGGCTAACTTAGATTGGGAAATAAAGGTAGAGCAACAATTTAAAAGGAAGTCTACTTCAAAATGTTATGGCTCTCACTCTTATCCAAAGAAAGACCAAGGTCAAGGAATCTTAGGGGTGACACCTTCTAAGCCCAAAGATGATAAGGGGAAGACAATAGAAAACAACCCCTTAAGGCTAGTATGCAAGAGAAGACTAGCTCCATGAAGTGCTTTAAATGTCTTGGAAGAGGACACATTACTTCTCAATGCCCCACCAAGAAAACCATGATTATGAGGGGCCAAGACATTTATAGTAGCCAAGATGAGGCTACTATTTCACCTTCCTCTAGTAAAAGTGAAGAAGCAAAAGGGGAAGAATCTAGTGAAGAGATCTACCCCCAAGAAGAAGGACAACCTTTAATGGTTAAGGAGGAGTGTAAGGAGGTAAGTGTCTCCTCCAAGAGGTAGCTAAGAAGGAAAGACATTTTTAAATAAAGACAAATGTTAAAGAAATTTCCCCTCTTAGACAACCTCCATATTTTCTCCTTTATAAAAAGACACTTGTTAGCATTGCCACACCTCTTGGGCTTGAGTTTATTCCTCAAGTAAAGGAGTTGTTGGATGAGGGTTTGGTTTGCAAGAGCTTAAATCCTTGTGCTTTGTTGGTGCCCAAAATAGGTATTATTAGGCACCAAATCCCTAAAATAAGTGGTATGATGAATGTTTTGAGTGGTGCAACCCTCTTTTGTAAAATCACTCGTGCACCCAACATATTCATGATTTGTGAACATTGGGACTCATTAGGTAGGTTTGTTCTTATTTTTAGTTTCAATACAAACTTAGGTATTCATATGAGACACCTTAGGTTTGTCATACTTTTTGGTAGGAATAATCAACATGAAAATACAGAAAAAGGTATGTTTTATTGCATTACTTTTTCTTAATTTTTTAAATTGTGATCAAGGGGTTCCCATGAACTCTAAGAGAATAAAGGTTATTCCTGAGTGGCCTACTCCACCAAGTATAAGGAAAATTTGGGGCTTCCATGACTTAATAAACTTTTACAAAAGGTTTGTCCCATATTTTTCTATACTTGTAGCACCACTCACTAAGTTCATGAGGAACCATGTTCCGTCATGGGAAGATGCCCAGGAAATGGGTTTTCAGACCTTACCTTACTTCAACTTCCCAAACACCACTAATATGTATGTTTTTGTTCTTTTTACAGGTGTTGAGGAAAGAAACCTAGAGTTTCAAGAACCTCAGGATTTGAGGTCAAATCCTTTTCAAGGGGGAGGGAATGATGCAATCCTACCCCGCAAGGGCATTGGATAGAAGACTCCAAGTAGATTGGGCCAGAGATGCAAGAGAAGGCCCTAGGGTTCTCATGAGCCTTAGGGTAGATTTCGGGTCCATGGGCTAAGTATGAGCCCACTTATCTTTGTACATATTAGATTAAGGTTCCATTAATTTTGGGTCTTGTATTTAGGGCTCCATAATGTAGGTAGGGTACCCTAGAAATATAGGATTTTTCAGCCCTTGTATTTTAGGGCACCTAGACTAGTTTTTGTATTAGGGCTAGTTTTGTAATTTCACATGCACTAAGTGAATATTTGATGTATGTGGTTGGAAATAAATTTAATTGAATTGGTAGAAGCCCAATCCAATTAAATTTTAGAGGGGGAGGTAAGCATTTGCTTACTACACCCCATTGCCACATCATATAGTCACACTTTGTGCATGTCCTTCATGCTTTACATGCCTCATGACACCTAAGCACACTTAGTGGAGAATCTTGGAATTGATCTTGGATTAGTGGGCTGAACCATAACTAAAATTCACTAATCATAATTAGTGAAATTTTGGCTCCACAAATTTAATTTCAAATTCAAGTAAAATTTGAATTGAAATTCAAATTTCCCTCCAATTTTGTGTGACACTTAGGCTATAAATAGAGGTCATGAGTGTGCATTTTTTGGAACTTTGATCATTTCAATATTAAACTTCAGATTTCAAAGCTCATTTAGAGCACAAAATTTCGTGCTCTTCTCTCCCTCTCCCCTCATTGATCTCCTTCTTCCTCCAAGCTCTTATCCATGGCCTCATATGGTGGTGAGCTTCTTTTAGACTCATCTTCTCCTTGAAGTGGCGTCTCCTCTCTCCCTTCCTTCTCCATTCTGCTGCCATTCATCTTCCAAGAAGCAAAGGAATCCATTGATGAAGAAGATCCTAGGCCTACAAGCTGCAATGGATCTTACATCAATCATCCTTTAGGGCAAGCACCAGTGCTCCTTCTTGTTAAAAGTGTTCTTTACCCGTCTCTGGTTAGATTGAGCTGATCAAAGCACGCTTGAGCCCACTCTGACTCTTTCAACCTAGACTTTGCCAGGATCCTCAAAGAAGGAACTTCTACCTCAAACGGCAATACGACTTCCTTTTCGTACACCAATGAAAATGGCATTGCTCAGTTGATGCGCGTACCGAGGTTCGATAACCATGTAGCATGGAAGGGAGCATCTCATGCCAATCCTTATATGACACAGTCATCTTCTGAATAATCTTCTTGATGTTCTTGTTGGTCGCCTCAAATGCCCCATTCATCTTGGGCCTGTATGGCGTGGAATTATGGTGTTGGATCTAGAAGTCCTCGCACAATTCCTTCATCATCTTGTTATTCAGATTGGTGGCATTGTCTGTGATAATATTCTTGGGCAGTCCATACCAGCAGATTATTTCCTTTTTAATGAATTTGACTACCACGATTCTCGTGACACTGGAGTACAAGGCGGCTTCAACCCATTTGGTGAACTAGTCGATCGCAACCAAGATGAAGTGATGCCCGTTCGAAGCCTTGGGCTCAATGGCCCCGATCACATCTATTCCCCACATGGAGAAGGGCCACGATGCTGCCAAAACGTTCAAAGGCATGGGCGGAGCATTGACATTGTCCGCGAATGTCCGGCACTTATGGCATTTCCTAACATGGATGCAACAATCGCTCTCCATGAAGAGCCAGTAATATCCCGCCCTTAGAATCTTCCGGGCCATAGCATGCCCGTTGGCATGTGTTCCAAAGGAACCTTCATGGACTTCTACTAGCATCTATTCAGCCTCCCTGGCATCCACACATCGGAGTAAAACCATGTCATGGTTTCTTTTGTACAAAATGCTTCCACTCAAGAAGAACCTGGCTGCCAACCTTCTTAATGTTCTTTTGTCGTTGTCGGAAGCCTCTTGTGGGTACTCCTTGTTTTCGATGTATCGCTTGATGTTGAAGTACCAAGGTTTACCATCTTGTTCCTCTTCTATCAAACAGCAATGTGCGGGCTTTCCGCGACATCTGAACTCGATGTACGACAAGTCTCCATGCGAAGTCAGTTGGAACATGGATGCTAGAGTGGCGAGTGCATCAACCATCTGATTTTCTTCTTTGGGAATGTGATCGAATGAGATGTCATCGAAGAACTCGGTCAACTTCTTGATGTATGCCTGATAGGGTATCAACTTGTGATCCTTAGTTTCCCATTCTCCCCTCAGCTGGTGAATCAGCAAGGCTGAGTCTCCGTACACTTTGAACAACTTGATGTTGAAGTCAATTGCCGCTTGGACCCTGAGGGTGCATGCCTTGTATTCGGCCATGTTGTTCATGCAATCGAAACCTAATCTGGCCACGAAGGGAATTCATTGATTGTCAGGAGAGACTAAAGCCGCCCCAACCCCATGGCCAAGGGCATTGGACGTGTCGTTGAACCACATGATCCACTTATCCCTGTCCTTATCCTCTAACTTCTCTTCGAACTAGGCCATAATGTCTTCATCTGGAAACTCCGGATGCATGGGTTGGTAATCATTGAGAGGCTGCTGAGCCAAATAGTCTGCCAAGGCGCTTTCCTTTATCGCCTTTTGGGTGACATAGACGATGTCGAACTCAGATAACAAAACTTGCAACTGAGCGATCCGCCCCGTAAGAGCGGGCTTCTCAAAAATGTACTTGACTGGGTCCATCTTAGATACCAGCCAAGTGGTATGGCTCAACATATACTACCTTAGATGATGGGATGCCCATACCAAGGCACAACATGTCCTTTCCAGCAGAGAGTAGTTTATCTCACAGGCCGTGAACTTTTTGCTCAAGTAATTGACAACCCGTTCTTTTTTTTTTTTTTTTCTGGAATCATCGTGCTGCCCCAGCATGCATCCCATCGATTAATCCAACATCGTCAGGTACAGGATAAGAGGCCTCCCGGGTACCGGCGGCATAAGCACAGGAGGATTCATAAGGCATTGTTTGATCCTTCCAAATGCCTCTTGGCAGTCGTCGTTCCAACGAACGGACTGGTTCTTGCGCAAGAGTTTGAAGAGCGGCTCACAAGTAGCAGTGAGTTGTGATACGAACCTTGCAATGTAGTTCAAACGCCCCAAGAAACCTTGGACCTACTTCTCCATTCGCGGCTCAGGCATGTCAAGGATGGCTTTCACCTTGTCGGGATCCACTTCTATCCCTCTCTGACTTACAACAAAGCCTAGTAGCTTTCCTGACTTGACCCCGAAAGTGCACTTGGCGGGGTTCAATCTTAGCTGGTACTTATGCAGCCGTTCAAACAACTTTTGCAAGTTGATGAGGTGTTCCCCCTCTGTTCTAGATTTGGCAATCATATCATCGACGTAGACTTCAATTTCCTTATGCATCATGCCATGGAATAATGCCACCATGGCCCGCTGATAGGTTGCCCCAACGTTCTTGAGCCCAAAGAACATCACCTTATAATAGAATGTTCCCCACAAGGTGATGAATGTAGTTGATGTGCCATCATTTTCTTTTATTTTCTAAACCCTTTTTGCACCATTTTAATTATTGATTGGTCTTAATTGTCAATTAATTAGGCAGTTTTATTATTTGGGCTCATTTAGCTAATTTGATGTTTTTAATCTAATTTCAGGAATTAATGAAACATTGGGCTTAATCCGGATTTTGGTTGTGGACTTGAAAAGGGCAAATAAAGAAGCGCTTACCTTAGTTAATTTCTAATTAGGAAATTTCGCAATTTTATTTTATGTTGTTCAGTGTTTATTTCGTTTTGGGCCAGAGTATTGTAATAGGGCCCAGTGACTTTGAGTGACTCTTTTTAAATAGATGCCTTGGGATTCGTGCAGGGCATTCTGTTATGCTATTTTCATTATTCAAAGCTTTGGTTTTAGGTTTTCACGTTTTTCTGTTCCCTTGTTACGGTTTTCGTTCTTAATGCAAATTTCCGTTTTCTGCTTCTAATTACGAGTTCATTCTTGCTTCTTCTTCTACTTTCATTTACGTTTCTGTCTCATTTACGTTTCTGTTCATTTACGTTTCTGCTTCATGTTTCATTTGCGTTTTCTGTTTGAATCCATGGAAGGCTAGATTTTCTGGTGTTGTTTCCTTTTGAGGACGAAGCCCAACTCTCTTTGAGGTTTCGCTTGTAATGTGGTTCCCTGGCAGTTTTCCCTTCACCAGGTATCCCAAATTCGTGAATATTAATCAGTGCACGCTTCGTGTTCGATTAATTGCCTCTGAGCCTAACTTGCATTCATGCTTAATGGATGAAGGGCTAACTGGTGTATGTGGTGCCTAATCACGTATTGACAACCCTAAGTTGATTTTCGCTTAGTAAATTGAAATAGGGTTGGATTAAGTGGTTGACTGTTAGGGACGAATTCTCCATAACCCAGGATAAGAGAATGGCTTCTGAATCAAAGGAAACAACCCGTTTTTAATATTAGTAATTTCGTATTCCAGTTTACTTGTTCTGCTCTTTAATCACAAAACAAACAAACCCCCCCAATCGTTACTGTTACTGCAAGTATATTATGAACAATTGGTGTGTCACTGCTCGTTGGGAAACGACCTAGGATCACTTCCTAGTTACTGCATTTTCATGTTTATTTGATTCGGGTACGGCCTCGATCAAATTTGGCGCCGTTGCCGGGGAGCAGTGTCCAAAGGTTCATAATAGCTAGCTAGTGTTATGTGTTTAATCCTTTCGTGTTTTATGTTTAATTGTTAGTATGTGTGTTAGTGTTGTTTAGTGTCGTGGTATTTTGTTTAGTGTGTGTTATGTTTCAGTTTTCCCATTAAGCATTTCCCCTGTTTCAGTCTTGGGTGTTTTGCTGTGAATAGTGTTTGCGACGGACTTAGCGACCACTTTTGCTTACGGCAAAACAGAGTAGTAGTAGAAATCAATTAGAGACGGATTTTAGCGACCACCCATGCTGAATTATTTGTGATTTTTTGTTTTAGTAGCTAGGGTTGTTATTTTTGGCTGAATTTTTTTGTGGTAACTTCTTTTAATCCATATTTTGTGGGAAAAATAGCTAGAGCCTTTAGTTTGGTCAGATTTGAAAGTTCCAAAAAACTAGCAAATTTTGTGTTTGTCAAAACTTCAAACGTCCATAACTTTTGTTCCGGTTATCAGAATCGTAATTATTATATATGCATTTGGGGTAGAAAAAAATTTCCTACGCCGTGGCAGCTTGCTGTAGGCCGGCTGAGGTCTCCATGGTCCAAAAAAAAGCGATTCTGTCAAAAGTTTTTTATTTTTCAAGTTTTATTCACTTATTTTTCTTAACCCACCAATTTTAGCTTTCATAGTTAGACTTTGAATTTTTGTCTGAAATTTTTTGTGCTATCTTCTCATCATTTTATAAGGTTGCTCACAAAATTTCAAGTCATTTGGATATCATTTGAGGGTAGCTGTAGTTCAAACCTGCACCTTTATTTACATGACAAGGCAACTAGTTGTGCATGCTGAATGTAGTGTATGACTAGAGGCAATCCATCTGACTTACAACCCTTTGACCCTGAGATAGATAGGACATTTCATAGATTAGTTAGGCATCATTTTATACCTTTTGATCATCCTGAGCATTCTGTTATTGGTGATTTTGAACATCCTGATTTGGAGCATTATAATTTTGAGCATTCTGATTCTGAGCATTCTGATTTTGCACATTCTGAGAACATGGCACAACCTCCACCCCGTGAGAGGACTCTAAGGGAAATAGCTGCACCTGATTTCACCTATGAAAGCTTGTGCATCCAATACCCTGATGAGGATGTCCCATATGTTCTTAAAACTGGACTGATTCATTTGCTTCCAAAGTTTCATGGCCTTGCAGGTGAAGACCCGCACAAACATTTGAAGGAATTTCATATTGTCTGCTCCACCATGAAACCCCCAGATGTCCAGGAGGATCACATATTTCTGAAGGCTTTTCCTCATTCTCTGGAGGGAGTGGCAAAGGACTGGCTGTATTACCTTGCTCCAAGGTCCATCACGAGCTGGGATGACCTTAAGAGAGTATTCTTAGAAAAAGTTTTCCTTGCTTCCAGGACCACAGCCATAAGGAAAGATATCTCAGGTATTAGACAACTCAGTGGAGAGAGCCTGTATGAGTACTGGGAGCGATTTAAAAAACTATGTCCCAGTTGCCCTCACCATAAGATTTTGGAGCAGCTTCTTCTCCAATATTTTTATGAAGGACTCAGTAATATGGAGAGAAGTATGATAGATGCTGCCAGTGGTGGAGCCCTTGGAGACATGACTCCTACTGAAGCCATAAATTTAATTGAGAAGATGGCTTCCAACTCTCAGCAGTTTAGCGCTAGAAATGATGCCATAGTCATTAGAGGAGTGCATGAGGTAGCTACAAACTCAGCTGCATCATCTGAGACTAAGAAGCTTGAAGGCAAACTGGATGCATTGGTTAACTTGGTAACCCAGCTGGCCTTGAATCAGAAATCTGTACCTGTTGCAAGGGTTTGTGGTTTGTGCTCCTCTGCTGACCACCATACAGACCTTTGCCCTTCCATGCAGCAACCTGGAGCAATCGAGCAGCTTGAAGCTTATGCTACAAATATTTACAATAGACCTCCTCAACCTCAGCAGCAAAATCAACCACAGCAGAACAATTATGACCTCTCCAGCAACAGATACAACCCTGGATGGAGGAATCACCCTAACCTCAGATGGTCCAGCCCTCAGCAACAACAACAACAGCCTGCTCCTTCCTTCCAAAATGCTGCTGGCCCAAGCAGACCATACATTCCTCCACCAATCCAACAACAGCAACAACCCCAGAAACAACCAACAGTTGAGGTCCCTCCACAACCTGCCCTCGAAGAACTTGTGAGGCAAATGACTATGCAGAACATGCAGTTTCAGCAAGAGACCAGAGCCTCCATTCAGAGCTTAACCAATCAGATGGGACAATTGGCTACCCAATTGAATCAACAACAGTCCCAGAATTCTGACAAGTTGTCTTCTCAAGCTGTCCAAAATCCCAAAAATGTCAGTGCCATTTCATTGAGGTCGGGAAAGCAGTGTCAAGGACCTCAACCCGTAGCACCTTCCTCATCTGCAAATGAACCTGCCAAACTTCACTGCTCCAGAAAAAGGTGATGACAAAAATTTACCTAACAATTTCTGTGCAGGTGAATCTTCTTCCACAGGTAATTCTGATTTGCAGAAGCAGCACATTCCCCTTCTTCCATTCCCTCCAAGAGCAGTTTCCAACAAAAAAATGGAAGAGGCAGAGAAAGAGATCTTGGACACGTTTAGAAAAGTAGAGGTAAACATACCTCTGTTGGATGCAATAAAGCAAATTCCAAGATATGCCAAATTCTTGAAGGAGCTGTGCACTAATAAGCGGAAGCTTAAAGGAAGTGAACGGATTAGCATGGGCAGAAATGTCTCCGCATTGATTGGTAAATCTGTTCCTCAAATTCCTGAAAAATGCAAAGATCCAGGTACATTCAACATACCTTGTATTATAAGGAATAGTAAGTTTGACAATGCCATGCTAGATTTAGGAGCTTCTGTTAGTGTTATGCCTCTGTCTATTTTTAATTCTCTATCTTTAGGTCCCTTGCAGTCAACTGATGTGGTAATTCATTTAGCTAATAGAAGTGTTGCCTATCCTGTTGGTTTCATAGAAGATGTCTTAGTTAGAGTTGGTGAACTGATTTTCCCTGTTGATTTTTATATTTTGAATATGGAAGATGGATTTTCTCAAGGATCAGTTCCCATCATTCTAGGCAGACCCTTTATGAAAACTGCTAGAACTAAGATACATGTTTATGCAGGCACACTATCCATGGAGTTTGGTGATATAACTGTTCATTTTAATATTCTGGATGCTATGAAATACCCATCTAAAGATCTTTCTGTATTTCGTGCTGAAATAATTGACCATGTTGTTGATGAATACATGACTGATCTTTATTCTAATCTGCATGCCTCTCACTCTTCATGCATTGAGTCTGAAATTGTACTTGATCATATGTCTGAATTTGATGCTGAGAGTGAATTTGAGAGTGATATTGATTGCATGTCTGGTGGTGGTGTTTTACCTCTTGAGATTGATTTTATAGAGTCAGATAGGACTAACAATGTTTCAGGAAGTACACATACCTCTGACTTTCTTTATGAGGTAAAGGCTGAGAAACCATCTCCTTCTACCACTGTCCAGCCGACCACACCAGAATTGAAGCCTCTGCCATCAAATTTAAAATACGCTTACTTGGATGATAGCAAGAGTTTTCCAGTGAATATATTTGCCTCCCTTGCTGATGAGCAAGAGGAGAAGTTGTTGTCAGTTCTCAAGATGCATAAGAAGGCTATAGGCTGGACCCTGGCAGACATTCCTGGTATTAGCCCATCCACATGTATGCATCGAATAAATTTTGAGGATGGAGCTAAACCAGTAAGACAGCCACAGAGAAGACTCAACCCGGTGATTCTTGATGTAGTGAAGAAGGAGATAACCAAGCTTTTGCAAGCTGGAATCATTTATCCTATCTCCGACAGCCAATGGGTGAGTCCCGTCCAGGTAGTCTCGAAGAATACCAGCCTCACAGTGATAAAAAATGAGAAGGAGGAGCTAATTCCTACTCGGGTGCAGAACAGTTGGAGAGTTTGCATTGACTATAGGAGGCTGAACCAGGTTACCAAAAAGGACCATTTTCCCCTGCCATTCATTGACCAGATGCTTGAACGCCTGGCATGTAAATCCCACTACTGTTTCCTTGATGGTTTTTCTGGTTATATGCAAATTACTATTGCTCCTGAGGATCAGGAAAAGACCACATTCACCTGCCCCTTCGGCACTTTTGCCTATAGGAGGATGCCTTTCGGCCTGTGCAATGCCCCTGGTACCTTCCAGCGGTGCATGATTAGTATTTTCAGTGATTTTTTAAAAAATTGCATAGAGGTGTTTATGGATGATTTCACTGTATATGGATCCTCTTTTGATGGTTGTTTGAATAGTTTGGAAAAAGTTTTGAATAGATGCATTGAAACTAACCTTGTTCTAAATTTTGAAAAATGTCATTTTATGGTTGAGCAAGGTATATTTTTAGGCCACATTATTTCCAATAATGGTATTGAAGTAGATCCTGCAAAAATTTCTGTTATTTCACAATTGCCTTACCCCTCTTGTGTGCGAGAGGTGTGATCTTTTCTTGGTCATGCAGGATTCTACAGGCGCTTTATAAGGGATTTTAGCAAAGTAGCCCTTCCATTGTCCAACTTGTTGCAAAAGGAGGTGGAGTTTGACTTTAATGACAGATGCAAAGAGGCTTATGATTGCCTCAAAAGAGCGCTGACTACCACCCCCATCATCCAGGCACCCGACTGGACAGCCCCTTTTGAGCTTATGTGTGATGCATCAAATTATGCATTGGGGGTTGTCCTTGCTCAGAAAATTGATAAATTTCCCAGGGTGATATACTATGCTTCTAGGACTTTAGATGTTGCCTAAGCGAATTATACTACTACTGAGAAGGAGCTTCTAGCCATAGTTTTTGCTCTTGAAAAATTTCGATCTTATTTGCTTGGTACCCGCATTATTGTTTATACTGACCATGCAGCTTTAAAGTACTTGTTGAAGAAGGCTGATTCTAAGCCTAGGTTGATCCGATGGATGCTCTGGCTCCAAGAGTTTGACATGGAGATCCGTGATAGGAGCGGAGCACAAAATCTAGTTGCTGATCGTTTGAGTCGGATCGAACGTGTATCTGATGCAGATTCACCTATTCGGGATGATTTCCCGGATCATCATTTGTATATACTGTATAGTATTTCTGACTCTCTTTCTACTCCCTGGTTTGCTAATATTGTCAATTATTTAGTTGCTTCTGTTTTTCCTCCCTTAGCATCTAAGGCCCAAAAAGATAAAATTAAAAGTGATGCTAAGCATTTTATTTGGGATGACCCCTACTTGTGGAAATTGTGCAATGATCAGGTCATTAGACGGTGCATTCCAAATCATGAGACTGACTCAGTCCTGCAGTTCTGTCATTCTTCTACATCGGGAGGTCATCTGGGTGTTCAAAGGACAGCTCGCAAAGTGCTTGATTGTGGTTTTTATTGGCCCACCATCTTTAAAGATGCGTGGAAGATCTGTAGCACTTGTGAGCAGTGTCAGAGAGCAGGAAATACACTTACATGGCGACAACAAATGCCTCAGCAACCTATGCTATTCTGTGAGGTGTTTGATGTCTGGGGTATAGATTTCATGGGTCCTTTTCCTGTCTCTTTTGGTTATGTTTACATTCTCCTTGCAGTTGACTATGTTTCAAAATGGGTGGAAGCCAAGCCCACTAGAACTAATGATGCTAAAGTTGTCGCAGACTTTGTCAGGTCTAATCTGTTTTGCAGGTTTGGAGTACCTAAAGCAATTGTTAGTGATCAAGGAACCCATTTTTGCAACAGGACAATGCATGCCCTGCTTAAAAAGTACAAGGTGGTACACAGGGTATCCACACCATACCACCCCCAGACCAATGGACAGGCAGAAATTTCTAACCGGGAAATCAAGCGAATTTTAGAGAAGATTGTGCAGCCAAGCAGGAAAGATTGGAGTACCAGGCTTGATGATGCTCTCTGGGCACATCGGACTGCCTACAAAGCACCCATAGGAATGTCTCCTTATCGGGTTATCTTTGAAAAGGCATGTCATCTTCCAGTGGAAATTGAGCACAAAGCTTACTGGGCAGTGAAGACTTGCAACTTCTCTATGGGTCAAGCTGGTGAGGAAAGAAAGTTGCAACTGAGTGAGTTAGATGAAATCCGCCTAGAAGCCTACGAGAATGCCAAGTTCTACAAAGAAAAGACCAAGAAGTTTCATGATAGCATGATAGTTAAAAAGGACTTCATGGTTGGGCAAAAAGTGTTATTGTATAATTCTAGGCTTGGACTCATGAGTGGTAAGTTGAGGTCTAAGTGGATTGGTCATTTTGTTGTTACTAATGTTTTTCCTTATGGTATAGTTGAGATCAAAAGCGACTCCACAAACAAGAGCTTCAAGGTCAACGGACATCGACTTAAGCCATTCTTCACGAACCCTTCTTTAGTGGACGTAGTGGTGGAAGAGACTTCCTTACTCTACCCTACTCTTCCTCCACCATGACTTAGGGAGTTTTTCTTTTCCTATCTCCTTCTTTGCTTTTATTACACTTGTCCGATTCTCTTTGATGATTTAATTGTTTTTAATCTTTTAATTGTGCTACATTGAGGACAATGTGTTGTTTAAGTATGGGGGGGGGGGAGTGTTCTTTGGTTTTGCTAGTTTTGTTAATTTGTTAATTTGTTAATGTTGTCAGTTTCGTCGGATTTTTAGTTTAATATTTTGGGTCAATTTTTTGTGCACGTACGACTTTGCATGTTTTTCTTTGAATTATAGGATATGTTCAAGAAATGGGTAATTGTTTTGAAAATAAAAGTTCTTGACATTTTGTGACTTGAAATCCTTGATTCTTCTCTACATGTCATGATAGTTTTGAAAGCTCAATTTGAAAGTGATGAGTTTACCTTTGTGAGAATTTGAGCCATCCATCATCATAATCATTTGGTGTGTTTTGCCCCATTGATTGCTTGCACAATAGCCTTGGCTTGATTCTTGTTGATGCGTCCTAATTCACATGCATATTTGGAAATGATTGAGGCAATTTTGTTCTTATAAGCTTCTAGCCAAATGGACTTACCTTGAATTCATTCCTTTGATAGCCCTTTTGAGCCTTGTTTCCCTTTCCTTGTTTTGAAGCTCACTACAAGCCTTAAGTGAAAAACCATGATATCACCATATCCTTAAGGAATTTTGGAGCTTTGGAATTGTTTTGGGAATAAGTGTGGGGGGTTTTTGTTTCATTGGACAACTTGTTTTGTTGGCTATGCTTCATGATGTATTTTGGGCCATACTTGATGTACATTGTATATTGGTTAAATGTTGGACATGCTGAATGAAATGTTGTTTCTCAAAGGCTATAGAGTAAAAAAAAAAATCGAAAAAAGAAAAAGAAAAGCAATAAAGTTGAGTGAATAAGATCTTAAATGGCACAAGAATGATGAAACTCTTGGTTCTACTCTTCACGTTTAAATTTTATCTTTACTTCTTTTTATTTTCTTATTTTTTTATTAATATGCACTTATTCCCCATTGCTCCTCTATTCCTTTGGGATTTAGCCACTTATTCCATATTTCTCCATACCTTGTCCTTGGCCCCATTACAACCTTAAAAGACCTTTCGATCCTCATGTGCTTGTGTTTGTGGGTTGATTGTCAATTTTAGAATCTTGCCAAGTCTATGTGGTGTTTGCTTTCATGGGTGCTTTGAGGGTAAATAGTAGCCTAGACACTTGAGAGATAGAGTGTATATCTTGTGAGGCTTTATCACTTTTCATTCTTGAGCTGATTAACTATTTTGCCATGATTGGGTTGCTTGGATGATTTTCATGAATGTCTTGACTTTTTGGATCTCCTTATGTTAGATGTTACCCATTCCTTTCATTCCTTGATGTTCATTGAGAAATATATGAATGTTTTTGTTTGTCTCTCTTTGATATCCTTGGATTTTGTTCTTTGTTTCATTTTGCCCAGGAGTGCAGAAGGCTAAGTATGGGGGGTTTTGATGTGCCATCATTTTCTTCTATTTTCTAAACCCTTTTTGCACCATTTTAATTATTGATTGGTCTTAATTGTCAATTAATTAGGCAGTTTTATTATTTGGGGTCATTTAGCTAATTTGATGTTTTTAATCTAATTTCAGGAATTAATGAAACATTGGGCTTAATCTGGATTTTGGTTGTGGACTTGAAGAGGGCAAATAAAGCAGCGCTTACCTTAGTTAATTTCTAATTAGGAAATTTCGCAATTTTATTTTATGTTGTTCAATGTTTATTTCGTTTTGGGCCAGAGTATTGTAATAGGGCCCAGTGACTTTGAGTGACTCTTTTTAAATATCTGCCTTGGGATTCGTGCAGGGCATTCTGTTATGCTATTTTCATTATTCAGAGCTTTGGTTTTAGGTTTTCACGTTTTTCTGTTCCCTTGTTACGGTTTTCATTCTTAATGCAAATTTCCATTTTCTGCTTCTAATTACGAGTTCATTCTTGCTTCTTCTTCTACTTTCATTTACGTTTCTGTCTCATTTACGTTTCTGTTCATTTACGTTTCTGCTTCATGTTTCATTTGCATTTTTTGTTTGAATCCATGGAAGACTAGATTTTCTGGTGTTGTTTCCTTTTGAGGACGAAGCCCAACTCTCTTTGAGGTTTCGCTTGTAATGTGGTTCCCTGGCAGTTTTCCCTTCACCAGTTATCCCAAATTCGTGAATATTAATCAGTGCACGCTTCGTGTTCGATTAATTGCCTCTGAGCCTAACTTGCGTTCATGCTTAATGGACGAAGGGCTAACTGGTGTATGTGGTGCCTAATCACGTATTGACAACCCTAAGTTGATTTTCGCTTAGTAAATTGAAATAGGGTTGGATGAAGTGGTTGACTGTTAGGGACGAATTCTCCATAACCCAGGATAAGAGAATGGCTTCTGAATCAAAGGAAACAACCCGTTTTTAATATTAGTAATTTCGTATTCCAGTTTACTTGTTCTGCTCTTTAATCACAAAACAAACAAACCCCCCCAATCGTTACTGTTACTGCAAGTATATTATGAACAATTGGTGTGTCACTGCTCGTTGGGAAACGACCTAGGATCACTTCCTAGTTACTGCATTTTCATGTTTATTTGATTCGGGTACGGCCTCGATCAGTAGTCTTCTCCATGTCCTCTGGTGCCATCTTTATTTGGTTGTAACCCGAGAATCCATCCATGAAGGAAAACAAAGCGAAATTGGTTGTGTTATACACAATGACATCAATATGTGGTAAAGGAAAATTCCATACCTTCATCTTCTTCAACCTCAGGCCGATTCGCTTCTCGTTCAAAATCGATGACAGGGTCCTCGGTATTAGTACCTTCACAGGACTCATCATCGGATCTGTATCATTTAAATGCAACATAAA
Organism: Glycine max; assembly: GCF_000004515.6. NCBI lineage: Eukaryota > Viridiplantae > Streptophyta > Magnoliopsida > Fabales > Fabaceae > Glycine > Glycine max. The sequence continues at coordinate 29,438,024 of NC_038244.2, forward strand.
TAAACATGCAGATGAATGAGAATGGGTGAAGGCGCAAGAATAGATGAAGGAAAGATCTTTATATTATATTCTTTAATAGCAAAAGACATAACGCCTTAACAAGGAGAGAACCTTAAAGCCTAGGCCTAGTTGTAGGGTTGAAGCTAAAGCATTACATTATGCTCGCCATGGAAACTTCGGGTCGTTCCACGACTTGCCTGTTTCCTAATTGAAAATCAGGAAGGCATGGATGCACCCAGTTTGAACGTTCTTGAGGGGCTTCATCATGTATCACGGCGACTTGCTCTTCATGTCTCAAGCTCACACTCACGAAGCTTTTACTGATATGACAAGGAGGGTCCTCCTTCGCTTGTGGCCTTAGTTGCGGGCCCATGCCTCTGTTCCTCCTTTCTACGATGCTTTTTCTCAAATCAGTTCGCGTGGGCTTATAGCCTAGCCCAAACTTTCCGCGGTTTTCCTTGATGTCCACTAAGCTGGCCATGCCGTTATTATTCATTCCCAAGCCCATTCCGGGCTCATAGCCATGCCCTAACATTACACGGGCCACCATCATTGTCGCGCCAGACATACGAGGCCGCATCGGGAGGGATTCTATGGAAGTGTTGCTTACCACCTCAAAGGACTGAAAAGCCATTTCCAAGGACTCTTTCGTGGCCTCCGCATATGGCATAGAAGAGGGGCAAATTACTAGAACATCTTCCTCCCCCGAAACAATGACTAAGTGCTCCTCCACCACAAATTTCAGTTTTTGGTGGAGCGTTGAGGGGATGACTCCCACTGAGTGAATCCATGGTCAGCCCAACAAGCAACTGTAGGATGGGTTAATATCCATTACTTGAAAAGTAACCTGATAGGTGTGTGGTCCTATCTGAACTGGGAGATCGATCTCCCCTCTTACTTCCTTGCGACTTCCGTCAAAAGCTCGGGCCACCATGGAGCTTGGTTTCAGGTGGGAGGCATTGAATGGCAATTTCTCCAAGGTGCTTTTGGGCATTACATTTAGGCTGGAGCCATTGTCAATGAGCACTTTGGCCATGATGTGATCCATGCATTTGACAGATACATGTAGAGCCCTATTATGTCCTCGTCCCTCGACGGGAATCTCCTCCTCAGCGAAGGTAAGGTAGTTATTGGCTGTGATATTGTTGACAATCCCCTCGAAGCCTTCTATGGAGATGTCTTGGGCCACATGGGCCTCGTTCAAAACTTTAACTAGCAATGCTCGGTGAGGCTCAGAACTCATGAGTAGTTCTAACAGAGAAACCCTAGCTAGAGTTTTGTTGAGTTGCTCGATTATCTTGAACTCACTCTGTTGGATTATATGGAGGAACTCATTGGTCACCTCCAAGGATACCTCTTTTTTGCCAAGTCCTTCCCCTTTTTCAGCGAACTTCCCCGCAGGAATATCCTAATTCGGGGTGGGGTTTGCTTCGTTGGCCTCTTTCGTGACCACTTTTGCTTTTCCTTTGGCGTTCGCGGGTCGTACCAGCAGGTCTGGCACCGCAAAGATGCGGCCACTACGGGTCATGCCGCTTAGTCCGGTGATATTGGTCACTTTGGCGGAAAGTGAGTCAATGTCAGTGGCCTCCTCCTTCCTCTCGCTTGGCTTCTGAGGAGCGTACCCCCATGGGACCGCCTTGCTGTCTTTATAGGGGAAGGGGATAGGTTTACTACCTAACAACGTTGAAGGGCCTCAGTGATTTTGGGGAGCTGCATTTTTGGTGAAATGTATTACCAAAGGCTTGGGCTTCTTGGGACTTTCCTTGTCTGCTGACTACATGTAGACATGTTGCTCTTTCTCGTCCTTGTCGTTGATCTCGAGTCGGCCTTGGTCTATCATCTGTTGCAAAAACTCCTCCACCACTGAACATGTTTCCATATCATGCGGTGCACCCAGATGCATCAAGCAAGGATTCCCCTTGTGCCCACCGAGAGGAACCACACCTGCCTCTTGCTAGGCTTCACAAATAAACCTCCTAGAGGTCATTACGTCCTTTAAATGCTTAGGCTTCTGCAGTTTACATGCCTCAATTGCATTTACATCCAATCTTCCATGGTTGGAGAGCGGGTTCGTCTTCACATTTGGCCCATCTTCTTGGAATGTCAACCATCTCGCCTCGATCAAGCTCTGGACCTTGTGCTTGAAGGCCATGCATTGCTCGATTGAATTCCCTGGAGTTCCCCCATGATACGCGCAGGTCACGTTGGGGTTCTACCACTTTGGGAAGAGAGACTGGTAAATCCTTCCAGGGGTCACCACTGCCAACTGGTTGGTGATTAGTGATGGCAATAGGTCCCCATATGACATTGGGATTGGGGTGAACTCTAAAAGCTTCTTTATCGGAGGGTTTCTTCCCATGCTGGAATTCGTGCCAGGATTGACATTGTTGTTGTGATGGTGCTGATGTCCTTGGCTGGACGGGAGCTGAGTTGGAAGAGTTTCCGGCACGGGCCAAAAAACTCAGGTGGTGTTGAGCATACTGGTGAGTACCATGCAAGGTTTGCTGAGGCTTTGGCCAAGCAGGTGCCGAGGTGACGGCATGGGCGTCCCCTTCCTTTCTTTTTGCCCCAACTGCCCTGATCCTTCTATTGTTTGTGCCGACGGGGGAGACATAATCAAACTTTCCTCTCTTCAAGCCCACTTTTATCCTCTCGCCCACGAATACAAGATCCACAAAGCTAGAGGGCATGATGCAATCCTACCCCCCAAGGGAATTAGATAGAAGACTCTAAGAAGATTGGGCCAAAGATGCAACAAAAGGCCCTAAGGTTCTCATATTAGGGTAGATTTTGGGCCCATGGGCTAAGTATGAGCCCACTTACCTTTGTACATATTAGATTAGGATTTCATTATTTTTGGGCCTTGTATTTAGGGCTCCATAATGTAGGTAGGGTACCCTAAAATGTAGGATTTTTCAGCCCTTGTATTTTAGGGCACCTAGACTAGTTTTTGTATTAGGGATAGTTTTGTAATTTCACATACATTAAGTGAATATTTGATGTGTGTGTTTAGAAATAAATTTAATTGAATTGGGAGATGCCCAATCCAATTAAATTTTAGAGGGGGAGGTGAGCATTTGCTTGCTACACCCCATTGCCACATTATATAGTCACATTTTGTGCATGTCCTTCATGCTTTACATGTTGTTCGCTTTCGGCAAGTGCACTGGATCGCACAAGTAGTATAAAACGGTAAGAACCGAGTATCGAACTCTCGAGGAACTTGTGTTATTTGGTAAGCTATTTCAGAAAATAGGTGTCCAGTGTGTAAAGATAAATGTGAATATGAACAGGCGTGTAAACTATCTGTGCAAAAAGAAAAATCGCGCGAGAGAAATGATGCGTAAAAACAAGTAGAAAACACAATGGCCTTCCTAATAAGTGCCTGATGCTAAAAAGATATTCTCTATCTAACAATGCTCATGTGTTCCTATGGTGTCTCCTGAGATACTAAACCCCGATTCCTCATGATAGTTTAGCCTAATCCTGATCAAGCATCGTCCGCAGATTCCTCTTGTTGGACTAAACTCAACAAGGATCGCATTAAGACACACATACACAACTAAATTATCGCACCCCGATTCCTCGTGATAGTACGACAACTTAGCCCTATACTATCAAGGACTTTAGAATCAAACCAGTTTCCACTGTTGAATGACCCTAACAAAGCATGTATCTACGTGATCAAGGTAAAAGCATACTGGAGTGATAAGCAGATAGCATGGAGAACACACAAAACAGCATTCAATAGATAGAAATATATTTACATCAGGTACCTCTAGGGAATATCCAACAGAGGATTTAGCTTTCCATAACCAGGAAGCCTTCTTTACAACAAAGAGAAGAACAAGATGAAAGATTGCAAAAATTCAAGTGGTGAGGATGCTCCTTCACCTCTAGGATCTCACAATCACTCACAAACTCATCTTAAGCTCTCAAACCGGCTCCTGCTTCAAGCTCTAGTCTCTACAGATCTTCACACAACAAAATCTCTCAAAACTCTCTAGAACTTGGACCTTTCGCTCTCTAGAATCTCTAGACATGCAAAGCTCTAAATCCCAACCCATACTCCCTTCACAAAATCTAATTTATGGCTTAAATAGGTGGCCTTGATTGTGCTCATGAGCTCAGCGCAATTATGGACCGCTTAGCGCACATTAGTGAATTTTGGCTTAGCGCGTGCCTTTCTCGCTTAGCGGATGGACTGAAGCGGTGCGCTTAGTGAGATGAAGCGGTGCACTTAGCAAACTTGTACAACTCATCTTCTTCCAGAGTCTTCCTCGCGCTTAGCCCATGAGTGTTGCACTTAGCGGATGCTCGCTAAGCCAGAAGATTGGCTTAGCGTGAAGGTGAAAAATAGCACTTTTAAAGCTTGCCAAATTAACCTGAAATTGAGGGAAAATGATTATTATCTATACTTAACAGAAAATACTTATAACACTACAAAATAACCATAAACTGGAAGAGTTTGATACAATTTACACAAGTTTTATACACAAAAGTTAGTTGTATTCATCGACTAACAACTCCCCCAAATTTACAGTTTTGCTTGTCCTGAAGCAAAAAGAGAACAACTCACTTGTCCTCAAGTGACAATAACATGCAGTGACTATGTACAAAGGTGTATGCAACAAAAGTTACTAATTGCATGATAAGATAAGGAAGTAAAATGATCTTATCACTTGTCTTTCACAAGGTATGCAATCATCCAAAGAGAAGAATAAAATATAACCTGAATAATTAGATGGAGTTAGGCATAAGACAGATATCAAGGAAAGTAGCTTAAACCACAGTCTCATGGCTACTATTTCACTCAAGCACAAGTGTTTAAGCTATTCATTCATAACAACTAAGAAGAGGTCCAATCTTTGAATTTCATCTCATGCCATAAAGTCAGAAATGTATAAACAGAATTAGAAAGACTTTCTCAGGCTTGTAGTGAGGCTTGGCTACAAAAATTCATTGGTTTTTTTTTCTAGGATTCAAAGGTTTAGATTCTAAGAGAGCATAAGTCCTAGACTTATCCAAATGATCTTGTGTCATACAAGTAGCTTTCTCACTATCTTTTCCACTTAATTTGCTTTTGACTTTATTGTAACAACACAATTTATTCTTTTTTTTAACATACAATTTATTTGTTGTGTGTGATGATGCTTTACCCTTTTCTTTACATCCCTATTAACTTCACTCCCCCAAATTTAGGGTAAATTTGCCTTAAACTATATGCTCTCCTAGAATCTAAGAAAGGTATCTGGAGATAATTATTTAAGTTCAGGGTTCAAATTTTTGACAATATCATTCAGCTCATAAAGGGTGCAAAAGATACAATTATCATTCAAGGTAAGCTTTTTGGTCAAAAGGCTTGTATATGCACAATCATGACCTTCATCATGTCCTCTTTTATACATTTCATTCTAAAATTCAGAGATTCATGCAAAGATTATTACTCACAGCTAGTCGTTCACTCAGTGTAAGATCACACTCTCACCGGTTTTGGTTCAAGCTTTTCTTTCATAATCAATCTGTCTACTGACTAACAATTCTAAATGCAAGTTCACATTCTTGTTCTTTCTTTGTCTAACATACACACTTGCTCAAACTCATGAAAAGAAACACAAATTCCATCAAAATCATGCACTCAATTCAAAATAAAGACATACACCCATTTTTTACAAAAAGACAAAAGTGTTTCACTGCCATGTCATCAAAAACTAAGTTAAACTATTCAAAATGCTTGATGATGACCAAATAAACTACCCATAAAAAAACTAACAAAAAGGAATTACTGTACTAAAACCATGACCATAATAATAATAATCTGAAAGGCACAAAAAATATCATTAGGATTTTAAAAATCCTGTGATCGGTCCTGAGTATCATGTGTCTAAACATCCTCCTCGTCTGTTAAGTGAAGCATAGGGGTAGCTGTAGGAGAGGTGTTCGGAGACAGGACTGGTGTAGTCTAATCCTCAGGAGTGGAAGGGTTTGCTGCCTGCTGAAGTGAAGTTGTATCTGCCACTGGTTCTGAAGGCTCAGAAGTGGCCAAAAGAGATTTCTCAGAAGTGGCTGCAACTTCTTGTGTTTTATCTGCCTTCTTCCTTCTAACCAAGGGCTCTAGAGTGGTAGTCTTGGATGACTCATCCTCCATCTACTGTGGTACCTAGGCTATGGGACCTTCATCTTCCCTGTGAAGAGAAGGTTGGGTCCCGGGCCAGGCTACCATCTCAGTGAACTGCTCCACTGAAGGAATAGATCCTGGAGGTGCCACCACCTGTAAACTTTGTAGTAAAATGATCTGTCCCCGATGAATGCTCTGAAGCATAGCTCAAAGCATTGAGAATCTGTCTGAACTGGGACAGAATGGGTTGTTGAAGTAGATGCTGGAGTAGGAGCTGCAGAAGTAGAAGGAAGCTCAGCTAGCCTTGCTCTCTCCCTCCTAGCCCCTCGAATAGAAACTGTTAGACCCTCGGGGTTCCAATAGTTCTTCCTGATGTAGGCCAAGTTAATGACCGGGCTCAAGCGCTCAAAAGTGAGGCTATCAGAGACAACTTCTCTGGCTCTACATAATGCGGTGATTAGAGCAGGGAACCCAAGTCTAGAAGTGTTAGACTGGGCTATAGAGGTCATCTAGCCAGAGATCAACGCTCCTATGTTCATATCCAAGCGAGAGACTAGGCCAAATATCAGCCTAGCTCTATCCAATGTCATGTCAGAAGTGTGTGATGTGAGGGCCAAGTTAGAGTATGAGAGAACACTCCACACCTGAGCTAGTGTAGTCAGATCCTTCCTGAGAATCTTCCCAGGATGGCCCTCTGAGTTCAAGATGAACCCCCGGCCAGGTATGCATAAGGCATCCTTTATCTCTCTATAGTCTGTAGGCAACCTACAGTATCTGGAGTAAGCGGGTAAGGTCTCCCCCTCAGCTAATACCACAGGTGTCTCCAAGAATGTGTTGAGACTGTCAGCATCAATCTTCACCAAATGACCTCTGACTCTGGACTTCTTTGGTGGATGATCCTCAGAACTGTATAAATTTGCATAGAATTCTTTCACCAAAGCTAGGTCTATGCTCCCATCGACTAAATTGGGGAGGCGTTTATGGAAATTACGCCTCTTCGATTCAGCCTTAAACTCATCTAGCTCAGAATGATATATCTCTACTTTCCTCTCTGGTAAAATGTTTCTCCCCAGAACATTATCTGTGTATCTGGTCCAAGCATCTAAGGAAAAGAATCTCCTTGTGTCATATTGCGCTGTGGGTCTTGAACCAATACTCTTTCTCTTTTTGGAAGCCATCTGTAGACAAAGGAATCAAACAGTTGATCAGGACTCAATTTATTAAAAATCAAAACTAAAAAATAAAACTGAAAAAGACACTGGCCGCTTAGCGAGACATGGTCCGCTTAGCTGGCCTTTGCAAAAAAAAACAAACACTACCGCTTAGCGACATGTGGAGCCGCTTAGCAGAAGTTGCAGAAATTCAGCTTCTACAGAATTGGCTTAGCTGGACGGTGTCCGCTATGCTGAACATCTGCCACAAGGATATGCACTAAGCTCCTTAAAGGTTGCGCTTAGCGGCACCAACTCTTCAAAAATTTCACCAAGTATTGGGAGCTTAGCGAGAGAAGCTCGCTTAGCTCAGCGGATGCCGAAACAAATCACGCTTGGCCCAGGAAAGCTCGGCTTATCGCGCGGCTATCAACAAAAAATTGTCTAAGTTACCTGGGCTTAGCAATTCAGCCTCGCTTAGCCACAGGTAGTTCAACAAGAGGATGAGTATTCATCCTCAAAGGATGAACTCGCTTAGCGCGGTAGGCGTGCTTAGCGTGTTCTTTAGAGAACACCTCTATACAATGAGTACTGATGAACTTGCTTAGCGCAACATGCTCGCTTAGCGAGTTCATCGTGTTTTCCAGAAAACGCAGAAAACACAATTCATTTTCTTGCACTTTTCAAGCCTCTAAAAGGCATATCAGACATGCAATGTGTGCATCATACTCAATACAATATACAAGCGTATATAGTCTTAATCTTAAACTAATTCTAACAAAACATTAAAACCCTAAAAATCTAAAACTACAAGTGAAGTCTTCTATCCTAAAGTTTGGACAAGAAAATAGAGAAAAGGAATCAAGGAACTTACTTGGATGGTGTATGGTTGCTGCTTCGAAGTTGATAATGCAAAAAGAAAGCACAGATACAAAATGTGCAAATTTTTGGAGAGAGAGAATGCATAGACGAAGTTTCCAAAATCTGGCAAGTGTGAGTGTAACTACTGTTACACTCACTTAAGTAGTTTTCGACACTCTCGCTTAGCGGATCGCTGCACTAAGCGAGCCAGGGAGACGTTTAGTTTCTCAACGAGGCTCGCTTAGCAGATCCACGTGCTTAGCCGACGTTTCAAATTCAAAATCAGTTTTTTTTTTAACATAGGCATGGCTTAGCACGAGTATAAGATCGCTTAGCGAGGTTTGCAGATCCAAAAAGCTGCAACTCTCGCTAAGCCAGATCTGGGCTGGCTTAGCTAAAATGAAGCATCTTAAGTACAGAGGAGCATGCGCTTAGCTGATAAGGACTCGCTTAGCACTCACATTGCCGCAAGGAATTCAGCTTTGTCGCTATGACTGGCGCATAGCTTTATGAACCCCAGTTCTGGCTACAAAGAACTGAGCTGGGTGGAAACGTATCGCGCTTAGCCAAAGATAATCTGTCGCTTAGTGGTTAGGCTTTCGCTTAGCCAAATCCAGATCAAATTGAAGTTGGCTTAGCTCAGCCTTGGCCAGCTCAGCGCACCAAATCAGCCTCAGATTCAAGGGTTGGGCGCTAAGCGCTTGAGACTCGCGGCTTAGCGCATGAACAAAGATGCGCTTAGCACGAGGCTTACGCTTAACGAAAGGACTATTTTTTTCAGAAAAATGCTTTCTAAGTTATTTTTCAGTCCCTTCCTCAACAAATTGAAACCCTTATATCTAACATTCAAGGATAAGCTGATATACTGCATTGCACAAATTATAAAGCAAGTTCCACATGATATAATGCATGAAAAATAGAGATAACAGAAATTAAAACTAGGTTGCCTCCCAGGAAGCGCTTCTTTAACGTCATTAGTTTGACGCTTTTACCTCACTAGGCGATCTTATGTTTTGGTTCTTACTTTCAGAACCTCTTGACCTCCTTCCATTACCTATAAGCAGACATTGTGTTCTGGAGCAGGCTTGTCTTCAACAAACAAATCAAAATCAATTTTTTGATCTTCAAAACCTAGCTCCAACTTCCTTTTCCCCATATCAACTATGCAGCTTGCGGTCAACATGAATGGCCTTCCCAATATTACAGGGATGTCATTATCTTCAGAGATATCCATTACCAAAAAGTCTGCCAGGAAGATAAAATGTTTTACTCTGACCAACACATCTTCAATTACTCCATATGGCCTGGTAATGGAGTGGTCAACTAATTGTAAAGTCATTTGAGTGGGCATTATTTCCAACTCTCCCAATCTTCTGCACATGGAGAGTGGGATCAAATTGATATTGGTTCCCAGGTCAATAAGAGATTTTTCCCACATTGACTTCTCCAATTGAACAAGGAATAGTTACACTCCCAGGATCTTTATGCTTAGGTGGAAGGATCTTTTGGATCACAGCACTGCAGTTTCCTTCCACTATGATGTTTTCCTGATGAATATATTTATGCTTCCTTGTTAATCTTTCAAGAATGTAGAATAGAGTGGCATCTACTACAAAGCTTCTCCAAAGGGCATGGTTATTTATAGTTTCCTGAAAATATCTAAAAATCTCGCCAGATGACGATCTTTTTCCTTCTTGGAAGGTACTACAGGATATGGTACTTCCACACCTTCATCCACAGCTTTTTCACTTCTACTCTTCTTTGCATTCTTATTATTTTTTTTCTTCTTTTTCATTTTTTTCATTTTCTATTTCTTTTTCTTGGTCCTTCAATTCTTTATTCTTGACCATTATTTGTTCCTCTTTTTCTTGATTACTTTCACCTCTCACCTCATTTTTCTTGCCATCAGTACCTTTCTTGTCAGCAGTTTCCTTCTTATGCACAACACTATCCTCATCCTCAGCCTCCACAAACCTTTTACTCCTGGTCATCACAGCTTTGCATTCCTTATTGGGATTCTGCTATGTATTTGCCACAAAACTGTTGGATGACTTGTCAGCTATCTGCTTGGCTAGTTGTCCCACATGGACTTCAAGGTTCTTCAGTGCTGACTCAATGCTTTTATGATTTGACATTGTTACCTGCATGAACTGAGTGAAGGTCTCCTCCAGCTTAGTAATCCTCTGGAATATGTTAGGTCCTTTTTGAATTGGCCTGTTTGAAGGTCCACTCTGGTCTTTGTTGAATTGGTTGCCAGGGTGTGTCCTCCACTGTCCTTGTTGATTATAGGGACCCTACTGGAAGCTTGAAAATCCTCCTTGAGTATACCCTTGTTGTTGTTGATTTCCCATATAATGAATTTCTTGAGTGTTTTCTTCAGTGGGAATACATTGGCCTATTTCATGAGCCTCACCACATATGGGACAACCTGTAACCTGCAAAACAGAAGAGTGCGTAGGTTGACCCATAGACAACTTAGTTGGCAGCTTACCAAGTGTTTCTGTTAAAATCTCAAGTTGCTTAGAAAGCAACTTGTTCTGTGCCAATAAAGCGTCATGTGATGATAGCTCTAACAAGCTTTTCTTCATGGGTTGATGGGTTCTGTCTTGTAGAATGGCATGATCACTAGCTGACATGTTCTCAATTAGCTCAGTTGCTTCTTCCGGGGTCTTCAGTTTTATCTTTCCCCCTGCAGAAGCATCTAATAGTTGCATGGTTTGTGGTCTCAGCCCATCTATAAACATATTCAATTGGGTTGGCACGGAAAACCCATGAGTGGGAGTTCTTCTCAACAAGCCTCTGAACCTCTCCAATGCTTCACTCAGAGATTCATTAGGAAACTGATGAAATGAAGAGATTGTAGCTTTCCCTTCCGCAGTCCTGGACTCTGGGAAGTATTTCTTTAGAAACTTTTCAATAACTTCCTCCCAGGTTTTTAGACTGTTACCCATGAATGAGTGGAGCCACCTCTTGGCTTCTCCTACCAATGAGAATGAGAAAATGCTGAGCCTAATAGCTTCATCTGGTACACCGACAATCTTAATAGTGTTGCATATTTCAATGAACATTGCCAAGTTTGCATAGGGGTCTTCATTAGGTAATCCTTGAAATAAGTTCCCTGTATTAAATGAATTAAGGAATGTGGGTAGTTGATGTTGTTAGCTTGTACTTCAGGACGTGTAATGCTGGTGAAAAATTGTGGTACTGAACTACTTGAGTAATCCTCAAGGGTAATCCTCTGGTCATGCTCTTCTGTCATGGTAATGACTTCAGGTAATTGAGTGGCGGATTCCCTTGATGATGGTGAATCAGGTGATAATAAGTTAGAGAAATGAGTCTCCTCCTCAAGAATGGATGCAATTGTTCTGTCTACAAAAGTTTCCTACTCCTCTCGGCCCTGTTCCTTCACAATGTAGCTTCAATTTCCAAGTCCAGAGAAACTAAATTTCCTGTGGGAGATCTATACATATACAATACTAACAGAACAATGGTTATCCAGTATAACAAGAAAAGACTAATAGGAATTAAGAACAAATATTCACAAAAACAATCAAAGAACAACAAACAAAGAATAGACACCTAAAAATGAACTAACTTCCAAAATAAAAAGAAGTCCCCTGGCAACGGCGCCAAAAACTTGTTCGCTTCTGGCAAGTGCACTGGCTCGTACATGTAGTATAAGTGTGAATATGAACAAGTGTTATTTGGTAAGCTATTTCAGCAAATAGGTGTCTGGTGTGTAAAGATAAGTGTGAATATGAACAGGTGTGTAAACTATATGTGCAAAAAGAAAAATCATGCGAGAGAAATGATGTATAAAAACAAGTAGATAACACGTAGGCCTTCCTAATAGGTGCCTGATGCTAAAAAGATATTCTCTATCTAACAATGCTCATGTGTTCCTATGGTGTCTCCTCAGATACTAAACCCCGATTCCTCATGATAGTTTAGCGTAATCCTGATCAAGCATCGTTCGCAGATTCCTCTTGTTGGACTAAAATCAACCAGGATTGCATTAAGACACACATACACAACTAAATTATCGCACCCCAATTCCTCGTGATAGTACGACAACTTAGCCATGTACTATCAAGGACTTTAGAATCAGACCAGTTTCCACTATTGAATGACCCTAACAAAGCATGCATCGACGTGATCAAGGTAAAAGCATACTGGAGTGAAAATCAGATAGCACAGAGAACACACAAAACATCATTAAATAGATAGAAATATACTTACATCAGGTACCTACAGGGAAGATCCAATAGAGGATTTAGCTTTCCATAACCAGGAAGCCTTCTTTACAACAAAGAGAAGAACAAGATGAAAGATTGCAAAAATAAAAGTGGTGAGGATGTCTCCTTCACCTCTAGGATCTCACAATCACTCACAAACTCATCTTAAGCTCTCAAACCGGCTCCTGCTTCAAGCTCTAGTCTCTACAGATCTTCACACAACAAAATCTCTCAAAACTCTCTAGAACTTGGACCTTTCGCTCTCTAGAATCTCTAGACATGCAAAGCTCTAAATCCCAGCCCATACTCCCTTCACAAAATATAATTTCTGGCTTAAATAGGTGGCCTTGTTCGTGCTCATGCGCTTAGCGCAATTATGGACCGCTTAGCGCACATTAGTGAATTTTGGCTTAGCGCGTGTCTTTCTCGCTTAGCGGATGGACTGAAGCGGTGCGCTTAGTGAGATGAAGCGGTGCGCTTAGCAAACTTGTACAACTCATCTTCTTCCAGAGTCTTCCTCGCACTTAGCCCATGAGTGTTGCGCTTAGCGGATGCTCGCTAAGCCAGAAGATTGGCTTAGCGAGAAGGTGAAAAACAACACTTTTCAAAGCTTGCCTCATTATCCTAAAATTAAGGGAAAATGATTATTAAACACACAAAATGGATGTACTAAGTATTTATTATCTATACTTAATAGAAAATACTTATAACACTACAAAATAACCATAAATTGGAAGATTTTGATACAATTTACACAAATTTTATACACAAAAGTTAGTCGTATTCATCGACTAACACATGCCTCATGACACCTAAGCACACTTAGTGGAGAATCTTGGACTTGATCTTGGATTAGTGGGCTGAACCATAGCTAAAATTCACTAATCATAATTACTGAAATTTTGGCTCCAAAATTTGGCTCCACAAATTCAATTTCAAATTCAAGTGAAATTTGAATAGAAATTCAAATTTCTCTCCAATTTTGTGTGCACTTAGGCTATAAATAGAGGTCATGTGTGTGCATTTTTTTCAACTTTGATCATTTGAGAATTAAACATCAAAGTTCAAACTTCTTTAGAGGCACTAAATTTCGTGCTCTTTTGTTCCTCTCCCTTCATTCACCTTCTTCTACCTTCAAGCTCTTATCCATGGCTTCCTATGGTGGTGAGCTTCTTCTAGACTCATCTTCTACTTGAAGTGGCGTCTCCATTCATCTTTCTCCTTCTCCATTCTGCTACAATCAGACCTCAAGAAGCAAAGGAATCCATTGATGAAGAAGATCCAAGGCCTACAAGCTCCACATGGAGCTACATCATGTGGTATCAAGAGCATCTTCATCTAGGTGATGTTCTTTTGCTTCCTCTATCTTTTTTTCAGTCAATTCACTTTAATTCCTTGTTCTTCATCTTATTCTCCATGTATATCCTCCATTGTCTTGTGGTTTGGTGTTGTTTAGAGTAGATTAAAAAAAATAAACCGATTAAATCTTAGATTTACACTTGTTCTTTCCAAAATCAGAGTGACAATACAATTGCCTTAACGGCTCTTAATTATGTGAGCCATTTGATCAATCATGTGCTGGCAATAGTTGAGGAGCCCGTGAACTTCTTCGAGGGCCGAGTACACGTCCACCATTGCTTTGGCTTTAGCTAGCAGTTGGGGAAGCTCTTGACTTCCATTCAAAGTAAAGGTGAATTTGTCCATCCACATCATTGCCTCTCTGTGTAATGAGTTGATTGCCCTTTCCCTTACTTCCCTTTCTCTTGACATCTTGGTGTACTCATCCTCTAGCCTTTGCTCATGAGTTGCCGCTAGGTTTAGCTTCTCTTTGTACTCATCGATGATGGCCCACATATTCCCTTCAATCTCGCTTAACTGTTGGGACAAATTTCTTTTCAACCTAAGGCAAGCCTTTAACTCATCCTTCAAGATCATGCCTTTGACCCGCGACTGATCCCTATCATCTCTTTGGAGCTGGAGCTCATTGTTGCTGCCCTACAAAGCCCCTCGGAACTTGTTTCGGCCGTGTTCTTCCTTTCGGGCCCTCTTGGTTTCTCGTTCCAAGGCTTCGATGGTGGCCATATTGACGTCCCTTAGTTCATCGTACTCTCTTCGGACTTTGATGGTCGTTGACTTGAACTTCTCTTTGACTGCCCGGGCTCTTTCATTGTCCGCCTTTAGGGCTTGTACTTCCTCACTCTCTTCCGGAGCTTCAGTCTCTTCCTTTCTCGCAGCCCTTAGCTTTGGCAGCCAATCCAAGCCTTGTGTGCGGACTCTCAGCCACTTACGATAGCCATCGATGATCCCATTACTACTTCCCCTAAGCTCTTTGTCCTTCCTTTGAAACGCATCCCATTCCTTGCGAACTCCTTGAAGTACCTTTATGTTGGGGTCATTGAAACCCCATGCGATGCAAGGCACGATGCTTTCCTCCGATGGCACTTCTCTCATGGAGTAGTGTCGCAACCTACCCTTCGGCGGTAGGGCGACGCGTGACTCGCGGGATGCGTGTTCCACGAAAGGAATACGCGCGGAGTCGCCACCAACGTTTATTTGAGGAAAACGTCGGAAAAACCGGAAAAGACGCGATCTACGAACTTTTAAGTGAAAGGTTCGGGAGTTGTATTTACGCGCGGGGAAGGTATTAGCACCCCACACGTCCGTCACAAGGGACGACAGCCTTTAATCGAATGTGCAAACATGACTTTGATTTTTACGTTCCCTTTTATGTCCTTATATCCTTTATACCCTTTTTATATTTTTTCTCTTTTTGTGGTCGACAAGGGTGTTTCCCTTTGCTCCTACGTATTCCTCAATTGGGATGAGAAAATCAGACCTACGTAGTTCTTTCTTATGCGTGAATCAAGTGATTCTTTTTACTTGAAAGGTGATCATTTTAAGGCGTTGGACCTTAAAAATGACCCATTTTACTTAATAAGAAATTCAAGTGATAAACTTTCAAAAACCTATTTTTGTGGACGAGCTTGACTAGGCGAGTTGATTTTAGCCTTAGTTTCACCTTAGTTATTAGTCAATTCGATTAAGAATGAGAAATCCCAAAGAGAAAACGTCCGATTGATTTTTCGCTTTACTTTACTAAAAAATATTTTTTTGATTATTATATTATTATTTTACCTCTTTTTTTGATTTCCAACGTGGTTACGGCACGACCGAACGATCGGAATTCATTTTAACCAAAATTAACGGATGATACAATTCAAACGATCGATGGAAATTTATTTTATTTTTAGATTAAGCGAGAAATGACTTAAATAAATGGCTTAAGCACGTCAAAAGGGAAGAAAAGAAAACTGAAAGTAAACGAAATTAAAGTGAAAGTACACAAAACAAGAAATGAATTGAAAGTCTCGGATTCGAAAACTTACCCGTTGAAGAACGAAGAACGGATGAAGAACGGTGAAGAACGACGAAGAACGATGAAGAATTTCCACAGAATCGCTTACGGAAGCGTTACAGAAGCACTTCGACTCGATTTTTCTTCACGAAAACGTGTTTTTTGCCCAAAATAGCCGAAATGCATAGCCAAAGGGGTCTTGAACATTTTGAAACAGCTCCCCCCTCCCCTATTTATAGAAAAAAAGGGAGGTGCTTGCCGCCCAAAGACTTAATGAAGAAGATTTCTAAGCGCACCCGAATTACTAAGTTCACCCCCCTTTTCATATTTTACGGAAAAGTTACGGAAGCCTTACGGAACTGTTTTCGAATTTGATTTTCATCTTTTTTCTCTTCCCTTTCACCAATGTTAAGTGGAATATGCTTACCCAAGGTTTTCGGAAATTTTACGGAAGTATTACGGAAGCCGCGGAAGCCCCGAAAACCATTTTTCAAAAACGTGGAGGAGCTTGCCGCCCAGTTGCTTTAGATTTGAATTACTATTTACACCCCTATCTTGATAAGTTCACCCCCTTACCTTTTTTGGTGATTCTTTTTTCGTAAAGTTACGGAAACTTACGAATCTCGTAACGATACTTGTTTTCTTTCCGTAATGTTACGGAACCTTGCGGATTACATAATCATCCCCTTTTTGACTTACGGAATGTTACGGAATCTCACTTAATTATGCAACGATGCTTCCATTTGATTTCCGGTGTGTCACGGAAACTTACGGATTGTGCATCAATATTTTTTGGTTTTCCGGCATGTCCTGGAATTTCACAAATTGCCTAATGATGGGTGCCAAGTACCTCACAAGGACCAAAGAAAGGTCGCATGTCATCAAGCAAAGGTCCCCGGACGAAATTAGGGTATGACAGTTGCCCCTCTTTACTTGTCTTTTATTGGAGATAAAAGGAAAGTAAAGACAAGACACTAATTTCGTTCCTCTCGATTTGACGAGAGCCGCGGGTGACCATAAAATCTCCACATGCAAATGACTTGTTGTTCCCGGAATTTCACAAATTGCCTAATGATGGGTGCCAAGCACCTCACAAGGACCAAAGGAAGGTCGCATGTCATCAAGCAAAGATCCCCGGACGAAATTAGGGTATGACACTAATTTCGTTCCTCTCGGTTGACGAGAGTCGCAGGTGACCATAAAATTTCCGCATGTAAATGACTTGTTGTTCCCGGAATTTCACAAATTGCCTAATGATGGGTGCCAAGCACCTCACAAGGACCAAACAAAGGTCGCATGTCATCAAGCAAAGATCCCCGGACGAAATTTGGGTATGACACTAATTTCGTTCCTCTCGGCTGACGAGAGTCGCGGGTGACCGTAAAATTTCCGCATGTAAATGACTCGTTGTTCCCGGAGGAACAAAAGGTGCAGAAGACTATGTCAGTCTCTGCATGTCATCGGGCCCGCCGCCTCTGGATGACACAAGGGTGCGGATAACCGTAAGGTATCTCCGCGTGTCATCGGGCCCACCGCCTCTGGATGACACAAGGGTACAGAATGACCAAATTTTGTCTCTGCGTGTCATCAGGCCCGCCGCCTCTGAATGACAAAAGGGTGCGGATAACCGTAAGGTATCTCCGCGTGTCATCGGGCCCGCCGCCTCTGGATGACACAAGGGTGCGGATAACCGTAAGGTATCTCCGCGTGTCATCGGGCCCGCCGCCTCTGGATGACACAAGGGTGAAGAATGACCAAATTTTGTCTCTGCGTGTCATCGGGCCCGCCGCCTTTGGATGACACAAGGGTGCAGATAACCGTAAGGTATCTCCGCGTGTCATCGGGCCCGCCGCCTCTAGATGACACAAGGGTGCAGAATGACCAAATTTTGTCTCTGCGTGTCATCGGGCCCGCCACCTCTGGATGACACAAGGGTGCAGAATGACCAAATTTTGTCTCTGCGTGTCATCGGGCCCGCCGCCTCTGGATGACACAAGGGTGCAGAATGACCAAATTTTGTCTCTGCGTGTCATCGGGCCCGCCGCCTCTGGATGACACAAAGGTGCAGAATGACCAAATTTTGTCTCTGCGTGTCATCGGGCCCACCGCCTCTGGATGACACAAGGGTGCGGATAACCGTAAGGTATCTCCACGTGTCATCGGGCCCGCCGCCTCTGGATGACACAAGGGTGCATAATGACCAAATTTTGTCTCTGCGTGTCATCGGGCCCGCCGCCTTTGGATGACAAAAGGGTGCGGATAATCGTAAGGTGTCTCCGCGTGTTATCGGGCCCGCCGCCTCTGGATGACACAAGGGTGCGGATAACCGTAATGTATCTCCGCGTGTCATCGGGCCCGCCGCCTCTGGATGACACAAGGGTGCAGAATGACCAAATTTTGTCTCTGCGTGTCATCGGGCCCGCCGCCTCTGGATGACACAAGGGTGCAGAATGACCCAATTTTGTCTCTGCGTGTCATCGGGCCCGCCGCCTCTGGATGACACAAGGGTGCGGATAAACCGTAAGGTTTCTCCGCGTGTCATCGGGCCCGCCGCCTCTGGATGACACAAGGGTGCATAATGACCAAATTTTGTCTCTGCGTGTCATCGGGCCCGCCGCCTCTGGATGACACAAGGGTGCAGAATGACCAAATTTTGTCTCTGCGTGTCATCGGGCCCGCCGCCTCTGGATGACACAAGGGTGCGGATAAGCGTAAGGTATCTCCGCGTGTCATCGGGCCCGCCGCCTCTGGATGACACAAGGGTGCATAATGACCAAATTTTGTCTCTGCGTGTCATCGGGATCCGCCGCCTCTGAATGACAAAAGGGTGCAGATAACCGTAAGGTATCTCCGCGTGTCATCGGGCCCGCCGCCTCTGGATGACACAAGGGTGCGGATAACCGTAAGGTATCTCCGCGTGTCATTGGGCCCGCCGCCTCTGGATGACACAAGGGTGCATAATGACCAAATTTTGTCTCTGCGTGTC
Source organism: Glycine max (assembly GCF_000004515.6). Classification (NCBI taxonomy): domain Eukaryota; kingdom Viridiplantae; phylum Streptophyta; class Magnoliopsida; order Fabales; family Fabaceae; genus Glycine; species Glycine max. Next base: position 29,456,730 of record NC_038244.2, read on the forward strand.
ATCGGTCCCGCCGCCTCTGGATGACAAAAGGGTGCGGATAATCGTAAGGTATCTCCGCGTGTCATCGGGCCCGCCGCCTCTGGATAACACAAGGGTGCAGAATGACCAAATTTTGTCTCTGCGTGTCATCGGGCCCGCCGCCTCTGGACGACAAAAGGGTGCGGATAACCGTAAGGTATCTCCGCGTGTCATCGGGCCCGCCGCCTCTGGATGACACAAGGGTGCAGAATGACCAAATTTTGTCTCTGCGTGTCATCGGGCCCGCCGCCTCTGGATGACAAAAGGGTGCGGATAATCGTAAGGCATCTCCGCGTGTCATCGGGCCCGCCGCCTCTGGATGATACAAGGGTGCATGTCACATGACCTCAGGGTCAGTATGACAAAGATTATGACCTCAAGGCTCTTGCTCCTACGTATCCTCCAATGAGGAACTCAGACCTACGTAGTTCTAGATAACTTGTGAGACTTGAAAAAGTCTCCACCAGAAGATGCCTACATCTCCGGAAAAGGCGCAGATGACCATATTGGCCTCTGCTTATCAATCACACTCGAGGTGCGGATAACCGTAAGGTGTCTCCGCGGGCTACCAGCTCTTGGGTCATGGTAACAGAAAGCGGTGTGGTCGACAAAAGCGAGGCTTTTGCTCCTACGTATCCTCCCATGAGGAACTCAGACCTACGTAGTTCTTGATAACTTGTGAGACTTGAAAAAGTCTCGGTGTTTTCTCCACTAAAACGCAAACATGCTTTAGCAAAGAGACAAATATTCCAACTGATTAGAGCAGCATATGCCTTTTTGAGTGAAAAACAATGTGTCTACCGGGGAAGGAGAGTATGCTGATGAAATTTTCTCATAACCATAAATGAGATTTTGGATGTTAGCATTTCGTTTCTAAATGACCATTTAGAGGAAACACTGGGTTCGACAAAAATAGAAGAAAATCACTCAAAGTGTATCAATCTCGCACAGGTAAGTGTTTCATCCTAATTCCGAACCATAGATATGTCATGACTTGACTTTGCAAATTATTTCCTATCAAATCAAAAATTACATGCGTGATCATGGATCAATAGGGCTTCCCTTGGGAATGGGTTCTTTTGGTGGGTTTTTCGGCTTTTGTGTGTTTTTGCCCCTTTTCCTTTTCTGTTTTGGTTTTGCGCGAGGCGAACAAGTCACCGATGCACAGGATTTTGGTTGGTAATCAAAGGGAGAAGACCACTTTAGGTCATGGTTTCCTTTTCTTTCTTTTGTTCATTTGGTGACAATTCTGTATTGTTCAGATATTGTCTGGTCAAAAGACCTTTCTGCACATTTCTTCTAGTTTCTTTGATCAAGAACTTTCTTTCCTTCCTTTTTTTACTTTCTCCCATTCTTTGGTTGGGAATTTTCTTTCTTTTCTTTTTGCTTTCTCCCACTCTTTGATTGGGAATTTCCTTTCTTTTCTTTTTGCTTTCTCCCACTCTTTGATTGGGAATTTCCTTTCTTTTCTTTTTGCTTTCTCTTTGATTGGAAATTTTCCTTCTTTCCTTTTTTGCTTCCGAGGGTAAGGATTATAGTGAGTCATGATTTTGGCTCAAGGTTTGTAGAATGGCTAGACATGATACATGTCGGGGTTTGGTTTGGCTCAAGTATAAAAGGGGTGCCCCACATTATTTCCATGACACAAATGCAAAAATGATGATTTGGAAACTTTATGCAAAACTGGTCATGCATGCACCTATGCAGACACTCAAGTGTCAAATTTTTATGGTCATGTGATGCTAGGGCTCAGGATTCATTTCCTCTATTTTAGTCAACCCAATGTTTCCAAAATATGTTCTTTTATCCATTTGTGCATTCATCCAAGTCCATTTCGGGCGTCCGGGAAAATTTCACAGCATTCACCCTTCAGGTGTACACACATTTTTTTTTCCAAAAACTAGCTATGATCAGCGAATTTTTCTTCAAAGAAAAGTTGGAAGTCATCTCTTTTCAAAAGCATGTTGGTTTTTCAGCTAGACAACTTATTTTTCTTTTTTCTCTCTTTTTTTTCTTCTTTTTTTTATTTGTTTATTTCTTTTTCTTGTTTGTTTTTTTTTCTTCTCTTTTTTTTTCATGAGGTATTTTGCTATATACATGCATATCCAAGGTATCTTGCTACCTAAACATACATATATATGTTTTGTAAGGTATTTTTGCTATATACATGCATATCCAAGGTATCTTTCTACCTAAACATACATATATATTTTGTGATGTATTTTTTGTTTACATACATGCATATCTAAGGTATCTTTCTACCTAAACATACATATATATATTTTGTGAAGTGTTTTTTGTTTACATACATGCATATCTAAGGTATTTTTCTACCTAAACATACATATATATATTTTGTGAAGTGTTTTTTTGTTTACATACATGCATATCTAAGGTATCTTGCTACCTAAACACACATACATATATTTTGTGAGGTATGACTACCTTCCGAGCTTGTGCTTGTTTAAATTAAATTCCTAGGATCATGAGCAACTAGGTGCGTCCTACTATAAAAAGTGATCAAATAGCAGGCAGAAATTTAAAAGGTACTAGGTTGCCTCCTAGTAGCGCTTCTTTAACGTCTTGAGCTGGACGCCTTATGACTTGTCGGTCACTGACCTAGTACTTTGCTTACCTTTGGCTTTGGACTTGGTCGCCTATTGGTCGGCCATGTGGTGTAGGCAATACTCAAACCTTTTTGTGGATGAGCAGAGGTGAACTCTAGAGGTGATGGCGGTGCGTCTGTTGCCCGCTGCCGGCCATCGCCAGGCTGCTGTGGTGTTTCGCCCTGCGCCTGCCTGGAGACGCAGAACTTCTTGATGAAAGCTCGATTGGTAGGGGGGACCTGATGACCTTGCTGGGGGCGACAGGCACTCCTTAGAACTGACAGAGACCCGTATTTAGAGCTGGCAACTCCAAGACCCTGTTGGCCTTCTTCGGGTCCACTAGGTGTCTTGCGGGCACAATCCCCGTAAACAATAGATGACATCAGAAATCAGTTGGGGGAGGTGCATACTTACCTATGCCACGACGACATGAACTTGCTGGGGGGAACAGGCGCCCTGTAGGGCCGACAGAGGCCCGTAACCAGAGCTGGAAACCCCAGGGCCCTATTGGACTTCTTCAGGTCCACTGGGTGTCTTTGTGGGTGCGATCCCTGCAAACAATAGATGGTATCAGAAATCAGTTGAACCATATGCATACTTACCCATGTCGGGACGACACAGACCAACTGATACTTTTGCAGGGGGAGATTGGCATTGCGGTCACTGGGCAAAATGTTGCTAAGTAGCAATGTCATCTATATCTGTGTAAGAGTGGTCATGTTGGTGCGCATGATCCGCACTCGTCTCTTTGCAGTGGCACGGGTGAAATCTTGCCCCGGTATGCATAGTAGCTGTGTGATAGCCTCCCTCTCTGGTTGTGCTCGCACAGTTGGTCGTCCTCCAATATCAGGGGGTGGCCCAGGAACCGTTAAAAGGAAACTACTGGTCCCTTAACCGGGAGTGTAAGTCTTGGTTAAGCATTTAAGGATAGAGGACCTTAAATTCTCTTAAGGTGCGGATGTGGAGCACACTGAAAATGAGGACACGTAGCCCTCTAAAGGTGAGGGCGTGCAACCCTCTCAAGGCGAGGATGTATAGTCCTCTGGAGGTGAGGGCGTGTAGTCCTCTCAAGGCGAGGGCGTGCAGCCCTCTGTTGGCGAGGACGTGTAGTCCTCTAAAGGTGAAGGCATGTAGCCCTCTGTTGGCGAGGACGTGTAGTCCTCTAAAGGTGAGGGCGTGTAGCCCTACGAAGGTGAGGACATGCAGTCCTCTGATGGCGAGGGCGTGTAGCCCTCTGAAGGTGAGGACGTGTGGTCCTCTAAAGGTGAGGGCGTGTAGCCCTACGAAGGTGAGGACATGTAGTCCTCTGAAGGTGAGGGTAACTAGTACCCAAGGCAAGGGCGAGTAGCCCTCTCAAGGCGAGGACGTGTAGTCCTCTGGAGGTGAGGGCGTGCAACCCTCTGATGGTGAGGACATGTAGTCCTCTCAAGGCGAGGATGTGTAGTCCTCTGGAGGTGTGGGCGTGCAGCCCTCTGATGGTGAGGACATGCAGTCCTCTCAAGGTGAGGACGTGCAGTCCTCTGAAGGCGAGGATGTGTAGTCCTCTAAAGCAGAGGGCATGTAGCCCTACGAAGGTGAGGACATGTAGTCCTCTGAAGGTGAGGGTAACTAGTACCCAAGGCGAGGGCGGGTAGCCCTCTCAAGGCGAGGACGTGTAGTCCTCTGGAGGTGAGGGCGTGCAGCCCTCTGATGGTGAGGACATGTAGTCCTCTCAAGGCGAGGACGTGTAGTCCTCTCAAGGTGAGGACGTGGAGTCCTCTGAAGGCGAGGATGTGTAGTCCTCTAAAGGTGAGGGCGTGCAGCCCTCTGTTGGCGAGGACGTGTAGTCCTCTCAAGGTGAGGGCGTGCAGCCCTACGTTGGCGAGGACGTGTAGTCCTCTCCAGGTGAGGGCGTGCAGCCCTCTGTTGGCGAGGATGTGTAGTCGTCTAAAGGTGAGGGCGTGTAGCCCTACGAAGGTGAGGACATGCAGTCCTCTGATGGCGAGGGCGTGTAACCCTCTGAAGGTGAGGACATGCAGTCCTCTGATGGCGAGGGCGTGTAGCCCTCTGAAGGTGAGGACACGCAGTCCTCTGATGGCGAGGGCGTGTAGCCCTCTGAAGGTGAGGACATGCAGTCCTCTGAAAGTGAGGACACACAGTCCTCTTAAGGTGAGGGCGTGCAGCCCTCTGTTGGCGAGGAGTGTAGTCCTCTGAAGACCAGGGTACTAGTACCCGAGGGTCCATCCTTATGAGAAAGCAAGAGATCGACTCATCGAGAGAGCCGGTCATCCCAAATTCAAAAGATTTGGACATTTAGATGTAGGGAATCTATGTAGTTAACATGATTTTGAGGGATGCAAATGCATGCAACCTTTGTTGTGAAATTTGGGTAAATGCGGACTTTATATGAAACAATGCAATGTAATGGAAAGTTGTACAATGTTCATGGCATTCTTTCCCTATTTTGTGATTTTGATTTTGATTTGATTTTTTTTTTTGGAAAACACAGATTGACTGCCCTTTTGAAAAAGGTGATAATTCATGCAACCTCATCCTATCTTTTTGCAAATCTCTCCGGGAACTCCCTCAGAGTGTATGTTCTTTTTGATTTAGTCACTTGACCATTTTGGAGTGACGGCAATGGAGTCGTTTGATGTTTAATCAATCCATTGAAATCCTAGGGTTTGTCCCTTTTTTTTTGGTTAAAAACATCGATGGGTGAGAACTTTTGATCGGCCCCTATGTTCACTTGAGGCTCATGCACGGTGCCCCTCATTGCCCCAGTGTAAGGCTTTGAGGTACCAATCGTTGTCTTTCGTCATGACCTTGTAGCTGGGAACCTATTGAGTGAGAACTTCTAATCTGCCCCTAGGTTCATTTGAGGTTTATGCATGGGGCCTTTCATTGCCCCAGTGTAGGGCTTAGAGGTACCAATTGTTGTCTTGTTTTCACAACCTCGTAGTGAGGAAGAATGAAAGACGCAATTGATTCTTGCAAAAAGAATTTTCCAAGGACGAGAAATAGTTGAAGGATTTTTCAGCTGATGGATTAAGTCAAATGACTCCTATGTAGAAGCAAGATGTTTTTATGTCTTGATGATGCTCAAGGATCAAGTGCTTCTAAGTTTTATTCAAGACAAGAATCCAAGAAAGTCAAGATATATGATCAAGTTGATTTCTAGAATCTTTTGGAAGAAGTTTCCAAATTGAAAAAACAAAAGGTTTGACCAAAGAATTCTATCATTTCAAATTGAGATTTGCTCTCCGGTAATCGATTACCAGCAGCTGAAAATGTTTATAACAGTCACTAGAAATTTGAATTCAAAATTTATAATGTGTAATCGATTACACATGGATGGTAATTGATTACCAGCAATTTATTCAAATTTTAAAGCCTGTGATCTATTACACAAGTCTTGTAATCGATTACCAGAGGAGATTTTCAGAAAATAATTTCCAAGAGTCACATCTATTCAAATGGTTTATGAATGGCCATCAAAGGTGACTTGGAAACACGAATTTAAAGAGAGTTTTCATTGCCCACAAAGTTTATCCTCTCAAAAGATTAAGAGTTTTTCTGAACTGAACTGTCTTATCCTCTCAAAAAGATTCCTTGGTCAACCACTTGCATATTCAATAAGGAATTTTGATTGGTCTTCATTGTACAATCTATCCCTTTTAAGAGAGATTTCTTCTTCTCTTCTTCTTACTTCTGAAAAGGGATTAAGAGACTGAGAGTCTCTTATTGTAGAGGATTCTTGAACACAAGGGAAGGGTTGTCCCTATGTGGTTCAGACTTTGTAAAAGGAGTTTTACAAAGAGAGTGGAAAATCTCAAGTGGGTTTCTTGAGGACTGGACGTAGGCGCGGGAAGTGGCCGAACCAGTATAAATCAAGTTTGCATTCCTCTCTTCCTTTAAACATCTTTTATTGCTATTTATCTTTTGCTTTAAAGAAGTTTATTTTGATTTGTCTTTTGAGTAATTCATGTTAAGGGTGCATTGTTAATCCAAAAAGAAAGAGTGATAGTTCAATTGGGGAATAGTCTTTGCATCTTAATTCAACCCCCTTTTTTCTTAAGGTAACTGAGGCCATTTGTCCAACATCCTATTCTTGACAACTCGCTTCTCTAAGAAGACAAACTTTCTGGAATGATAAAATGAAGTCACATGAACGTCTATATTTTTACTTGAAAACACAGTCAATCAAATGCCTTTTTATTTTTTTTTATTTTGAAACTTATTTTTTTATTTTGAAACTTATTTGTTTTGAACTTTACTCGTTGTTTTACGACACCCCCACCATCGTGCAAGACGAGTAATCTCTGATTGAACAGTCTTGGAAGTCAACACTCAGGAGCGCAGGTCGCTTGAGCAAATAGACCAATGGCTTGCACCCACATTCCGGTGAAAGTTGAATAAGCAAACATGCGTTTGTGAGAGGATGAGGGACAAGGATGTCCATTTTATCCATATCATTTAGCATTGTAACTGTGGTTTATAATAATGGCATAAACTTGAAAATCCTGATGAGTCATAACAACAGCTTCCAGAATTGCCCCATGTATGGTGTTGCTTGTCAATGTTATGATTCAACAAGCGATTCTCCTCAAATTTCAGCCAGCCCGTATCAATTAGACTTCACACTTTATGCTTCGGGGTCATACAATGCTCAATGGAATGCCCCAGGGCTCCTCCACGATAAGCACACGTTGCGTTCGAGTCGTATCCTCAGAAAAATGGAGGTTGAGGAACCTTGGTTGGGGTTATGGCTACCATTGAATTATTGAGTGGATATGGGATCAAGTTTAGCATATGACAACGGAATTTGGGGTGAACCCTACAGGCTTTTTGCTGCAAAATTCCTTTTTGTTGGTGTTTTTTTGGTTTGTGCTAAAGGTGGTCTTCGTCATTGGAAGTGCGGTAGACAGGCTTTGTGGTTGATTTAAGGATGGCCTTTGTGGATAACTGGGTGGTGGGTAAGGAGGAGGTTTGTTATTGACTGAGTAATGACATTGTTGGGTTTGGTGGGAAACTTGGCCGTATAGGAATGGCAGTCACAGCATGGGTTTCTCCCTCTTTCTCACCCTCTTCATTTGCCCCAGTTTTCTCAGTCGTCCTAGTAGGATGATCAAATTTGCCTCTTTTCGGACCCACATCGATCCTTTCACTGGCGAAGACCAAATCCGCAAAGCTTTGAGGGTGCGTAGCCCACCATCTTTTCATAGTAGAGTATCGATAATGTGTCTACCATCACGATCATCGTCTCCCTTTCCATCATTGGGGGTACCACCTGGGCCGCCAGATCCCTCCACCTTTTGGGCGTGTTCTTTGAAAGATCCGTCCCCCTTTTTGCAAATGTTCTGTAGTTGCATCCTATCCGGAACCATATCAAAATTGTACTGATACTGCCTAACAAAGGCAACCATTAGGTCCTTCCAAGAATGGACTCGGGAAGATTCCAAGTTAGTGTACCAGGTAACAGCTACCCCAGTAAGACTTTCTTGGAAGGAATGTATTAGCAATTCCTCATCTTTTGCGTATTCCCCCATCTTCTGACAATACATCTTTAGATGGTTCTTGGGACAAGTAGTCCCCTTGTACTTGTCAAGGTCCAGCACCTTGAACTTGGGAGGGGTGATGATATTGGGTTCTAGGAACAACTCTTTTAGGTTAGCAAAGGCATAATCTTCACCTCCTTCAATGGCCTTGAGCCTTTCCTCTAGATGATCCAACTTTCCCATTTCTGCCATAGCATGAGGGTTTTTACTTGTCGTGGAATGCAAGAGGTGTAGTTGAGGGTGATACTGAGGGCCTTCCAAAGGGTTTTGTAGGGGTATACCACCAACTGCTTGCCCTTCCGTGGCATATCCGAGGCAAGGCTCGAAGTCGGCTAGATTGTGGTGGGGAATTTCATGTGTCCCCCCCACGGTTTAAGAGACATGTGCATGATCAGTTTGGGGTTGTTGGCTCTCAATGGGTATAGGAGTGGAGTTATTGACATTCTTATTGGGAGTGTACGCCACTTTGGGTGGCGTATAGTTGAGAGGAAAGCCATATGGCGGGAAGGCATGCTCGTTTTGAATTTGTACATTATGGGGGCTGCCCGTACTTCCCAAATCTTTGCCTACCATATCTGAGGTTGGATGATTCATTTGGTTGATGCCGGATGGGGACATCAGGTTCACCTTAGCAACAACGCTGGTAGCGGCAATTGCAACCGCATTGGCTTCCATTATCTTCTTCACGCTCATCATGGCCTCCATCATTGTGGCCATTTTCTCTTTAATGGCCTCCATGTCGGCCTTCATCTTCTCTTGTATCTCCTCTACTTCACCCATTACTCTAGCTCTAGCACAAGTTCGGTGAGGACGCCGTAAAGCATGTTTTTTTTATAACAATGATTAAGTTCATTTTATTTTATTTTTCAAGGAAAGAATGCAATGAGCAATGCAACCAATGAAAAGCATGGATGTATGCGAATGATGTACAGTTGAAGATTGCGAATTTTTACGCAGGATATGGGGTTGAATCAATTTAGATTTTCAACATGGTCCATGACATCTTTGTCAAGGTGAAACTGGAAGTAACAAGGACATCAACAATCCTAAATATGTTTGGCAGTAGACGAAGCAGTGATGTGACTCGATTCATCTTTTGCCCCAATTTTGCAAGACGGTTACTTCCATATTTTGACTTGATGAACCTTTTTATAAAAGCATGAGCTTGGTTCAACCCTATAATCCAAGGAATGGCAATTCTGATCGCCAATACTTCAACAACATCTCATAGGGATGAATGACTCGGGCATACTTTAAGCTATGCATGGAAAATGTAATTATGAAATTGAGATGCCCGAAGAAACACCATTTCCTAGTTAACCATGCATTAGGTACCATGTTCAATTATTTTGTTTTGTTGTTGTGTGTTTTTTTTTTTTTTTAGAAATGGGTTTATGATCCTAACATGGTTGGCTCATGGTGCCTAACACATGCAACTAAGAATGTAGTGTGAAGTTTCACGCTTCCCCTTTTTTGTTTTTGTAGAGGAAAACACAAGGATGAGCAAACATGAAAACAAATGGTATGCAATTTTGCAGATCAAAAAGTTTGTTGAACGCATATGCATGATGATGCCATGACTCATGCAAAATGTGAGGCTGGAATATGATAACGGACAAATGCAGGAACGATATGTTCATTATGATGTTATGAAGAGATGCTTATGCGATGCATGATATGAATGTATTTTACGGACACAAGAGCCCGGAAAATTATCTCTTCTTACTTGCGCATTTGGGGGCGCAGTGCCCCATGTGTACAATTAAGAAGGTGATATGGACCTTCCGGCTTCCCGTGACAAAGGACGAGACCAACATACAATGCATGCTAGAGATAAAATGTGGGAGTGACTTGATTCGCACTGATTTTTGGAGTAAAAACGTGGGATAAACTCATTTTTTTCAGAAAGTTATAACTAGTCAAGATCTGAGCGACAATACAAACTTCCTAGCGGTTTCTAATCATATGGTCCATTAAGTCTATCATATGCTGACAATAGTTGAGAAGTCCGTGGATCTCCTCGGGGGCGGAGTAGGTGTCCGCCACTGCTTTGGCCTTGGCTAGCAATGGGGGAAGTTCTTGACTCCTGTTCAAAGTAAGAGCAAATCGGTCCGTCCACATTGTTGCCTCTTGGTGCAATGAATCAATTACCCTTTCCCTTGCTTCCCTTTCTGCTGATATCTTGGCGTACTCATCCTCTAGCCTTTGCTCGTGAGTCGCCGCTAGATTTAGCTTCTCTTTGCACTTATCGATGATGGCCCACATATTCCCTTCAGTCTCGCTTAACTGTTGGGACAAATTTCTTTTCGACCTAAGGCAAACCTTTAGCTCGTCCTTCAAGATCATGCCTTTGACTCGTGATGATTCCTTTCACCTCTTCGGAGCTTGAGCTCACTATTGCTGCCCTATAAAGCCCCTCAAAACTTTGCTTTGGTCGTGTTCTTCCTTTCGGGCCTTCTTGGTTTCTCATTCCAAGGCTTCATCGGTGGCCATATTGACATCCCTTAGTTCATCATACTCTTTTCAGACTTTGATGGCTATGGACTTGAACTTCTCTTCGACTACCTAGGCTCTTTCAAGCTCTGCCTTTAGGGCTTGTACCTCATCACTTTCTTCCGAAGCTTTAACCTCATCGTCTCTCACAGTCTTTAGATTTGGGAGCCAATCCAGTCCTTGTGTTCGGACTCTCAGCCACTTATGATAGCCGCCGATGATCCCATTACTGCTTCCCCTAAGCTCTCTGTCCTTTCTTCACGCCGCATCCCATGCCTTGCGAACTCCTTGGAGTACCCTCGCATTGTGGTCACTGAAACCTCGTGCGGTGAAAGGCGTGATGCTTTCGTCTGATAGCACTCCTCTCATGGGACATTCTTCGCATGAAGATAGAATCCTGATTCTTCCTTCCTTCTAGCGAGGGAACCATTTAACAGACGCCCCTCCATGCTAGCCAAGAGTTGGTGCACAACAAACAATTCTTGCGCCGCTCTTTTCACATCCCCGGTCGAACGTGTCATACATGGCCAAAATGGCGACGATCGGGCTTTCCTTGCCATGATGAAAGGCGAGGAAAGCGTCAATCGCTGCTAGGTCCACTAACCCTTCCATATTCAGAAAGAGGACAACTCCAAAGATCAAAAGCGCCAAGATGTCAATAAAAGAAAGCCCATTCGCCTTGATTTGCCAAGGCCTTTGCCCTTTCCTCCAAACACTTCCTTGGTACTCCGACTACCCCATTCCTGTTTTGCTTTACGCGGTCCAACTCTTGTGCTGAGATTTTCACCACCTTGGCAACTCTTGTCGTGGAGGGATAGAACCCAGAGAAAAGATATGGCTTCCTTCCTCCCAGTGGGCATCCCAGGATTTCTTCAAACTCTTTCACAGTCGGCACTAGTTGGAAGTCCTCAAATGTGAAGCACCTTAGGGGCTGGTCATAATACTGGGAAAGGGATGCAATCGGTTCCATGGAGACTTCTACCCTAGCTAGGTCCCAAATCTTACCATAGGCTTTGCGAAAGGCTTGCCGTTGAAGTTGACCCATTAATTGCCCCAACTTTCGTAAACTGGTGACCTCTAAGCTCTTGATTTTGACTTGATAGAACCTCTTTTTAAGCGAAGGCTTTTGACTTGATCCCATGTTTTACTAAAGTGAAATAAAATCTAGTGCGAAACAAAACTCCTACATCTATCATGGGTGGAATGGATGAATGCATGAAGAAATGCATATGACACAGATGCAATTTATGAATACGGGAGCCCGAGAAATTGTTTCCTTCTTGGATACAACATTTGGGCAGCATGGCACCCAACGTATGTTTTTTAAGAAGGCGACACGGACCCTCCGTCGGTTTGCTAAAGTGAGGGGATCAAAGACGAAACCCATGCATGATGCATATGCGAAAGGCACAACACGGGGATGTACATAGTACGACAATATTCACAAACAAATATAAGCAAAAGGGTATATGATACTTATGCATGGCAGTGTGAAAAATGGCACGCAGCGTGTTTGCTCCGTGCCCCTATTTAAGGGACCTATAAGGGAGAGAGCTAACTAGGCTTTTAGTGATAACCCCCAAGGTAGTCATATCTCTCTTGATGGTTTCTAGAGGTATCATCCCCTTCGAAGAACATACTGCAGCAGTAGGGACTACTAGCAACAATATGTTTTCAAAGAGAAAAACTCTAGATGAGGGTTCACTGTAATCAAGCAAGTCGGAGACCTAGCATGATCACGGATTCACCTCCACTCCTTATGTTCCCACGAACCCGGGTATAGGGCCCTTTTTCAACTCACCGTGTGTGCAAATAGTGTTAGTGTTTGTGTGCATCAAATGAATAAATATTTACCTCATGCATACAAAAAAAATGCACTAAAAGCATCAAAGAGTTATATATACAAGAACATAATAAGGGGAAGCCAACAAAGGAGTAAGTCATGGCAAAATTTGCACAAGATTAAATGGCCTAACTCTCTAAAAATAGTCCCCAGTGGAGTCGCCAACTATCGCAACCTACCCTTCGGCGGGAGGGCGACGCGTGACTCGTGGGATGCGTGTTCCACGAAAGGAATACGCGCGGAGTCGCCACCAACGTTTATTTGAGGAAAACGTCGGAAAAACCGGAAAAGACGCGATCTACGAACTTTTAAGTGAAAGGTTCGGGAGTTGTATTTACGCGCGGGGAAGGTATTAGCACCCCACACGTCCGTCACAAGGGACGACAGCCTTTAATCGAATGTGCAAACATGACTTTGATTTTTACGTTCCCTTTTATGTCCTTATATCTTTTATACCCTTTTTATATTTTTTCTCTTTTTGTGGTCGACAAGGGTGTTTCCCTTTGCTCCTACGTATTCCTCAATTGGGATGAGAAAATCAGACCTACGTAGTTCTTTCTTATGCGTGAATCAAGTGATTCTTTTTACTTGAAAGGTGATCATTTTAAGGCGTTGGACCTTAAAAATGACCCATTTTACTTAATAAGAAATTGAAGTGATAAACTTTCAAAAACCTATTTTTGTGGACGAGCTTGACTAGGCGAGTTGATTTTAGCCTTAGTTTCACCTTAGTTATTAGTCAATTCGATTAAGAATGAGAAATCCCAAAGAGAAAACGTCCGATTGATTTTTCGCTTTACTTCACTAAAAAATATTTTTTTGATTATTATATTATTAATTTACCTCTTTTTTTGATTTCCAACGTGGTTACGGCACGACCGAACGGTCGGAATTCATTTTAACCAAAATTAACGAATGATACAATTCAAACGATCGGTGGAAATTTATTTTATTTTTAGATTAAGCGAGAAATGACTTAAATAAATGGCTTAAGCACGTCAAAAGGGAAGAAAAGAAAACTGAAAGTAAACGAAATTAAAGTGAAAGTACACAAAACAAGAAATGAATTGAAAGTCTCGGATTCGAAAACTTACCCGTTGAAGAACGAAGAACGAACGAAGAACGGATGAAGAACGGTGAAGAACGACGAAGAACGATGAAGAATTTCCACAGAATCGCTTACGGAAGCGTTACAGAAGCACTTCGACTCGATTTTTCTTCACGAAAACGTGTTTTTTTGCCCAAAATAGCCGAAATGCATAGCCAAAGGGGTCTTGAACATTTTGAAACAGCTCCCCCCTCCCCTATTTATAGAAAAAAAGGGAGGTGCTTGCCGCCCAAAGACTTAATGAAGAAGATTTCTAAGCGCACCCGAATTACTAAGTTCACCCCCCTTTTCGTATTTTACGGAAAAGTTACGGAAGCCATACGGAACTGTTTTCGAATTTGATTTTCATCTTTTTTCTCTTCCCTTTCACCAATGTTAAGTGGAATATGCTTACCCAAGGTTTTCGGAAATTTTACGGAAGTATTACGGAAGCCGCAGAAGCCCCGAAAACCATTTTTCAAAAACGTGGAGGAGCTTGCCGCCCAGTTGCTTCCTCCTTAAGCAACCCAACTTCCAAAATGTTCTGGAAGGGCCTAGATTTGAATTGCTATTTACACCCCTATCTTGATAAGTTCACCCCCTTACCTTTTTTGGTGATTCTTTTTTCGTAAAGTTACGGAAACTTACGAATCTCGTAACGATACTTGTTTTCTTTCCGTAATGTTACGGAACCTTGCGGATTACATAATCTTCCCCTTTTTGACTTACGGAATGTTACGGAATCTCACTTAATTATGCAACGATGCTTCCATTTGATTTCCGGTGTGTCACGGAAACTTACGGATTGTGCATCAATATTTTTTGGTTTTCCGGTATGTCCTGGAATTTCACAAATTGCCTAATGATGGGTGCCAAGCACCTCACAAGGACCAAAGGAAGGTCGCATGTCATCAAGCAAAGGTCCCCGGACGAAATTAGGGTATGACAAGTAGCCAAGTTGTCCGATGGCGAGGATGGGATTATAATTAATACAACCCATGTTCCCATCAAGTGAACATTTGGAAATCCTTCGCACAAGGACAGAATCTCGGTTCTTCCTTCCTTCCAGCGAGGGAACCAATTAATGGACGCTCCCTTCATGCTAGCCAATAGTCGGTTCCAATTCACCTTTCCTTTCTCGGTGCACGAGCGATAACCTTGTAGCGGACAAACAGGCCTGCCTTCTTGGCAAAAAAGGTGCGAAACCAGCCACACATAGAGAGCCGGTGTACAACAAACAATTCTTGTGTCGCTCTTTTCACATCTCCGGTCGAACGTGTCATACATGTAGGCCAAAATGGCGACAACTGGGCTTTCCTTGCCATGATCAAAGGCGAGGAAAACGTCAATCGCTGCTAGGTCCACTAACCCATCCAAATTTGGAAAGAGGACAACTCCGAAGATCAAAAGTGCCAAGATGTCAATAAAAGAAGCCCATTCACATTGATTTGCCAAGGCCTTTGCCTTCTCCTCCAAACACCTCATTGGTACTCCGACTACCCCATTCCGGTTTTGCCTTACCCGGTCCAACTCTTGTGTCGAGATTTTCACTACCTTGGCAACTCTAGCCATGGAGGGATAGAACCCCGAGAAAGGATATGGCATCCTTCCTCCCAGTGGCCATCCCAACATTTCTTCAAACTCTTCCACGGTTGGCACTAGCTGGAAATCCTCAAATGTGAAGCACCTCAGGTGCTGGTCATAATACTGGGTAAGGGATGCAATCGCTTCCACGGAGACTTCTATAGTAGCTAGGTCCCAAATCTTACCATAGGCTTTGCGGAAGGCTTGCCGTTAAAGTTGACCCATCAATTACCCCAACTCTCGTAAACTGGTGACCTCTAAGCTCTTGATTTTGACTTGATAGAAACTTTTCTTGAGCAGAGGTGTTTGATCTGATCCCATGTTTACTAGAATGAAAAGTCCTATTTGAATCAATACTCCGACATCTATCATGGGAGAAATGGATGAATGCATGAAGATATGCTTATGCGGTGCATGATACGAATGTATTTTACAGACACGAGAGCCTGGAAATTTGTCTCTTCTTGCTTGCAACATTTGGCAGCACAGTGCCCCATGTATGCACTTAAGAAGGTGACACAGACCTTCCGGCTTCCCGTGACATAATGACAAGACCAACATACAATGCGTGTGTGACGACATGATGTGAACGCACAAAAAAAACATGTGGCTTATAGCGCAACAGGGGGATGTACAAGCATGGTAATATCATCAAATAATCATACAGCAGAGACGTACATGACATTTAGAGCATATGCATGGCAGTGTTAAAGAAAACAAAATGCGCAGTGTGTTTGCTTCGTGCCCCTATTTTAGGAACCTAAACAGGAGGAACTAAAAGACTTTTAGTGATAACTTCCTAAGGCGATTATATCTCTCTCAATGGTTTCTAGAGATATCATTTCCTTTGATATCAATGTTGTGGCGGTAGGGACTACTAGCGACAACATATCATCAAAGAGAAAAACTCTAGATGAGGTTTCACTGTCATCAAGCAAGTCAGAGACTTAGCATGATCACAGATTCACCTCCACTTCCTATGTTCCCACGAACCCGGGTATAGGGCCCCTTTTCAACTCATCGTGTGTGCAAAAAGTGTTGGTGTTTGTGTGCATCAAATAAATAAATATCTACCTCATGCATACATTCATAAAAAAAGCACTAAAAGCATCCAAGAGTTATATACAAGAACATGACAGAAATAAAAGGAAACCGACAAAAGGGAAAGTCATGATATTTGCACAAGATTTATAAGGCTTAACTCTATAAAAATAGTCCCTAGTGGAGTTGCCAACTGTCGTAACCTACCCTTCGGTGGGAGGGCGACGCGAGACTCATGGGTGCGTCTTCCAAGGGAGGAAAATGCACGGAGTCGCCACCAACGTTTATTTGAGGAAAACGTTAGAAAAACCAAAAAGCGGGTTTATGAACTTTACGAGTAAAAGGTTCGGGAGTTGTTTTTATGCACGGGGAAGGTATTAGCACCCCACGCGTTCATCACAAGGGATGACAACCTTTAATCAAATATGAAAAATCATGACTTTTATTTCATTTTATTTTCCTTTTTTTACGTTTTTTATCTTTTGGTGTCTACAAAAACGGGGCTTTTGCTCCTACGTATCCTCAATTGCGATGAGGAACTTAGACCTACGTAGTTCTTTAGAAAGCAAGAAAGTTATGTGGGGTGTTGATTTTAGACATTTAAACGGTTTGTTTTCACCGATAAAAGTAAAAAGGGACCGTTAAGGCGTTGGACCTTGAAACAGTTTCAAATGACCTTTTTTGCGGGCAAATGCTTGATTTGTGAGTTGATTTTAGCCTTAGTTTCACTTGGTTATTTCTCAACTCATTAAAGAGGACTTTCAAAGTAAAATGTCTGGTTGACACTTATTTTATTATTATCTTTATTTAACCGAGGTTATGGCATGAACGATCGGTTGAATTTTATTTTAAAGGCAATTAAACGAGATTACAACACAAACGACCGGTTGAAATTCATTTAAATATTAATTAAGTGAGGTTACAGCTTAAACGATCGGTCGAAACTCGCTTAAAACGAAGAAAAAGAATACTGAAAGTAGAAGAATAAAGATGAAAACATACAAAGCAAGAATGGACCCCTAAGGGTGCATAGAATGAATTCAAAGCTTCAAAATAAAAACCTAACTGGTTGAAGATCGATGAACGATGAAGAACGAATGAAGAATAGCGAAGAATGATGAAGAACATCCACAGAATTGATCACAAAAACATCATGGAAGCGTTACAGAAGCGTCTCGGCTTGGATTTATTCCTTCTTTCTTCTTTTCCTCACTAATTTTAAGTGAAAACTGAATATCCAATGTGCTGAACCCCTTCCCCTCAGTCCCAAAAGTCATTTTATAGCAAAAATGAGGGAGATGGTTGCCGCCCAGCCTGCCCAGGCGAGCTAGGTAGCTTCCACCTGAAGCAACCTCCCTCTAGAATGTTCCAGATGGGCCCAGGACTAGATACACCCCCCCTGAATTGATCAGTTCACCCCCCATTTTGTGTTTTTGGCTGATTTCCTTCCGAAACATCGTGAAACTTTACGAATTACACGTTGATAAGTGTTAAGCATCTCAAATTGGTCAGCAAAGGTCCACATATTGACAAACAATTGTCCCCGAACGAAATTAGGGTATGACAGTATCCACATAGAATGATGAAGAATATGACTCTAAAAGAACTATACCTCATAGTGGAGTTTAGAATGATTCAAAATGCATCTCAAGGACAACATTATGTCTTCTATATAATGCAACACATACAAAGGACACATCATAATACGTAAGTTGACAACATTTCACTTTCCACATGTTGCCATATACACTTGAGGGCACATCAGGAAGTAAATGATAAATGCATTAGAAGATGCAAATTAGTTGAAAGTTGAATCTATCCATAAGAAGTGTTGATTGGAAGCATCAAAATAAAAGACTGAAGATACTACACAGTCTAGCCTTGGGCAGAATGCTAACACACCAACAATTGTACATTAACTTAATTTCTATGAAGCAAACTACTTCAGAATGCTTTCTGATGAGAAGATGTTTTAAGGATTTTTGAATTTGTGCTACTTCAGAAAGGCATTTATGTTGAACTTCATCAAAAGAATCTACCACAAGTATGGATTCTTTCTTAACAAACATAAGATAATTCCCTAATTATAATTATCAAATTATATCTTTAACTATTATTTAACAAAACGACTTTAAAAATATTTAAAATCAAATTCAATCCCCCTTGTGATATTTGCCTTTGCAGTTTGGTATCAGAGCTCAGCCTCTATGGGTTGAGCACCTGATATTGTTTGAGGAAAATATCATGATGGCAGATAACAATGACTATAGTCAGTTCATTGTTGAGGGAGTATCCCTCACATGGCCGTTAGGATTCACAAGAGAGCATTATCTATACTGAAAGGACATAATGGAGATGTACGTCATGACTACTTAGTACATGAAGTCACAAAAAATTCCACAAGAAGGGGGGTTGAATTGGGGTTTTAAATTTTTTTAATTCTTCATTGAAAACAGAAAGGTTTTTTTATGTAAATTCAGATTTAAAAGCTGTTATGATCTTAGAGGAAAATTCAAGCTGCTTAGAATGAAAATGCAAGGAATTTGGGAAAATGAGTTCTTATGCAGTTCAAGGCTTTTGTCTCAACATCAGTTGTTTATATAAAAAACTTTTGATGAAAACAAGTTTAGTTTTAGGTGTTAGTGAGAAAAATATTTTTTGTAGTGTCGCAACGTGCCCTTTTGCGGGCGAGCGAGGGCGAGGCTCACGGGTGCGCTTTCCAAAGGAGGAAAGGTGCGCGGAGTCGCCACCAACGTTTATTTGTGGAAAACGTCGGGAAAACCGAAGGAAACCGGTCAAAATGAAAATTCCAAGTTCGGGAGTTATATTTACGCTTTAGGAAAGTATTAGCACCTCTCACATTTGTCTCAAAGGACAACAACCTATTTTTTTAGAATTGTGGAAATTGTGTTACCTTAACTTTATTTCTTTTTATTTTTTGAGGTCGACAAAAGCGGGGCTTTTGCTCCTACGTACCCTCCATCGAAGAGGAAATCAGACCTACGTAGTTCTTTATTATGCATGAATCAAGTGATTCTTTTTACTTGAAGGGTGATCATTTTAAGGCGTTGGACCTTAAAAATGATCCATTTTACTTGGTAAGAAACTGAAATGATAAACTTTCAAAAAACCTATTTTTGTGGACGAGCTTGACTAGGCGAGTAGATGGGGCTCCGAAAAAGCACCTCTTTTCGATTTCCGCCACATTACGGAATTTCACGGATTGCGCAAGCTTGCTTCCTTTTGATTTCTGACACGTCTCGGGACTTCATTCATTGTCCAAGGACGCCAAGTGTCTCGAAGCGGCCAATCAAAGGTTGTATATCATCAAATAATAATCCCCGGACGAAATTAGGGTATGACAGTTGCCCCTCTTTACTTACCTCTCATCGGAGATAAGAGGAAAGCAAAGATAGGACACTGATTTCGTCCGTCCTGCCCTTTCCGTGATGACGACTCTCGCCTCTACTCCTTCGTTTTTCTTCTGCACAAAACAAAATACAAACAACAACCTGAACAACGAATATAATATACATATAAAAATATACACATATTTGGCGAAGGAACCGATCCGGAAAACAACAGAAGAACGTGTTTCCCAGTCACCAGAGGCTTCGCGCTTGATAATGGAGGACACATGAACAGCGCTAGGCAATGACATTCATGGGCTACGAAAAAGGTGGAGAATGGAGGATTGCCTTGAGGGTACGCACTTAGGCAATCATGAAACACAGCTCCAAACTCGAAAGTGGAGGACACATGAACGAAAACGCAATTGTGGGAGCTTCGAAAAAAGGGGGAGAATGAAGGATTGCCTTGAGGGTCCGCACTTAGGCAATCATGAAACACAGCTCCAAACTCGAAAGTGGAGGACACATGAAAAGCCCTAGGCAATAACGTTCATGGGGCTCCGAAAAAGGGTGAGAATGGAGGATTGCCTTGAGGGTCCGCACTTAGGCAATCATGAAACACAGGTGCAAACTCAAAAGTGAAGGACACATGAACAGCCGTAGGCAATAACATTCATGGCGCTCCGGAAAAGGGTGAGAATGGAGGACTGCCTTGAGGGTCCGCACTTAGGCAATCATGAAACACAACTCCAAACTCAAAAGTGGAGGACACATGAACAGCCCTAGGCAATAATGTTCATGGGGCTCCGAAAAAGGGTGAGAATGGAGGATTTCCTTGAGGGTCCGCACTTAGGCAATCATGAAACACAACTCCAAACTCGAAAGTGGAGGAAACATGAACAGCCCTAGGCAATAAAGTTCATGGGGCTCCGAAAAAGGGTGAGAATGGAGGATTGCCTTGAGGGTCCGCACTTAGGCAATCATGAAACACAGCTCCAAACTCGAAAGTGGAGGACACATGAACTGTGCTAGGCAATAACATTCAAAGGGCTCCGAAAAAGGGTTTGAATGGAGGATTGCCTTGAGGGTCCGCACTTAGGCAATCATGAAACACAGCTCCAAACTCGAAACTGGAGGACACATGAACAGCCCTAGGCAATAACGTTCATGAGGCTCCGAAAAAGGGTGAGAATGGAGGATTGCCTTGAGGGTCCGCACTTAGGAAATTATGAAACACAACTCCAAACTCGAAAGTGGAGGACACATGAACTGTGCTAGGCAATAACATTCAAAGGGCTCCGAAAAAGGGTTAGAATGGAGGATTGCCTTGAGGGTCCGCACTTAGGCAATCATGAAACACAGCTCCAATCTCGAAAGTGGAGGACATATGAACAGCCCTAGGCAATAACGTTCATGGGGCTCCGAAAAAGGGTGGAGAATGGAGGATTGCCTTAAGGGTCCGCACTTAGGCAATCATGTAACACAGCTCCAAACACGAAAGTGATGGACACATGAACGAAAACGCAATTCATGGGGCTCCGAAAAAGGGTTAGAATGGAAGATTGCCTTGAGGGTCCGCACTTAGGCAATCATGAAACACAACTCCAAATTCGAAAGTGGAGGACACATGAACAGCCCTAGGCAATAACGTTCATGGGGCTCCGAAAAAGGGTGAGAATGGAGGATTGCCATGAGGGTCCGCACTTAGGCAATCATGAAACACAGCTCCAAACTCGAAAATGGAGGACACATGAACAACCCTAGGCAATAACGTTCGTGGGGCTCCGAAAAAGGGTGGAGAATGGAGGATTGCATTAAGGGTCCGCACTTAGGCAATCATTTAACACAGCTCCAAACTCGAAAGTGGTGGACACATGAACGAAAACGCAATTCATGGGGCTCCGAAAAAGGGTGAGAATGGAAGATTGCCTTGAGGGTCCGCACTTAGGCAATCATGAAACATAGCTCCAAACTCGAAAGTGGAGGATACATGAACAGCGCTAGGCAATAACATTCATGGGGCTCCGTAAAAGGGTGAGAATGGAGGATTGCCTTGAGGGTCCGCACTTAGGCAATCATGAAACACAACTCCAAACTCGAAAGTGGAGGAAACATGAACAGCCCTAGGCAATAAAGTTCATGGGGCTCCGAAAAAGGGTGAGAATGGAGGATCGCCTTGAGGGTCCGCACTTAGGCAATCATGAAACACAGCTCCAAACTCGAAAGTGGAGGACACATGAACTGTGCTAGGCAATAACATTCATGGGGCTCCGAAAAAGG
>NC_038244.2:29478668-29480867 GCF_000004515.6 Glycine max
AGGGTTCGCACTTTGGCAATCATGAAACACAGCTCCAAACTCGAAAGTGGAGGACACATGAACAGCCCTAGGCAATAACGTTCATGGGGCTCCAAAAAAGGGTGAGAATAGAGGATTGCCTTGAGGGTTCGCACTTAGGCAATCATGAAACACACCTCCAAACTCGAAAGTGGAGGACACATCAATAGCCCTAGGAAATAACGTTCATGGGGCTCCGAAAAAGGGTGAGAATAGAGGATTGCCTTGAGGGTTCGCACTTAGGCAATCATGAAACACAGCTCCAAACTCGAAAGTGGAGGACACATGAACAGCCCTAGGCAATAACGTTCATGGGGCTCCGAAAAAGGGTGAGAATAGAGGATTGCCTTGAGGGTTCGCACTTAGGCCATCATGAAACACAGCTCCAAACTCGAAAGTGGAGGACACATGAACTGTGCTTGGCAATAACGTTCATGGGGCTCCGAAAAAGGGTGAGAATGGAGAATTTCCTTGAGGGTCCGCACTTAGGCAATCATGAAACACTGCTCCAAATTCGAATGTGGAGGACACATGAACAGCCCTAGGCAATAACGTTCATGGGGCTCCGAAAAAGGGTGAGAATGGAGGATTGCCATGAGGGTCCGCACTTAGGAAATCATGAAACACAGCTCCAAACTCGAAAGTGGAGGACACATGAACAGCCCTAGGCAATAACGTTCATGGGGCTCCGAAAAGGGTGGAGAATGGAGGATTGCCTTAAGGGTCCGCACTTAGGCAATCATGTAACACAGCTCCAAACTCAAAAGTGGTGGACACATGAACGAAAACGCAATTCATGGGGCTCCGAAAAAGGGTGAGAATGGAAGATTGCCTTGAGGGTCCGCACTTAGGCAATCATGAAACACAACTCCAAACTCGAAAGTGGAGGACACATGAACAGCCCTAGGCAATAACGTTCATGGGGCTCCGAAAAAGGGTGAGAATGGAGGATTGCCATGAGGGTCCGCACTTAGGCAATCATGAAACATAGCTACAAACTCGAAAGTGGAGGATACATGAACAGCGCTAGGCAATAACATTCATGGGGCTCCGAAAAAGGGTGAGAATGGAGGATTGCCTCGAGGGTCCGTACTTAGGCAATCATGAAACACAACTCCAAACTCGAAAGTGGAGGAGACATGAACAGCCCTAGGCAATAACGTTCATGGCGCTCCGAAAAAGGGTGAGAATGGAGGATTGCCTTGAGGGTCCGCACTTAGGCAATCATGAAACACAACTCCAAATTCGAAAGTGGAGGACACATGAACAGCCCTAGGCAATAACGTTCATGGGGCTCCGAAAAAGGGTGAGAGTAGAGGATTGCCTTTAGGGTTCGCACTTAGGCCATCATGAAACACAGCTCCAAACTCGAAAGTGGAGGACACATGAACTGTGCTTGGCAATAACGTTCATGGGGCTTCGAAAAAGGGTGAGAATGGAGGATTGCCTTGAGGGTCCGCACTTAGGCAATCATAAAACACACCTCCAAACTCGAAAGTGGAGGACACATGAACAGCCCTAGGCAATAACGTTCATGGGGATCCGAAAAAGGGTGAGAATAGAGGATTGCCTTGAGGGTTCGCACTTAGGCAATCATGAAACACAGCTACAAACTCGAAAGTGGAGGACACATGAACAGCCCTAGGCAATAACGTTCATGGGGCTCCGAAAAAGGGTGAGAATAGAGGATTGCCTTGAGGGTTCGCACTTAGGCCATCATGAAACAAAGCTCCAAACTCGAAAGTGGAGGACACATGAACAGTGCTAGCCAATAACGTTCATGGGGCTCCGAAAAAGGGTGAGAATGGAGGATTGCCTTGAGGGTCCGCACTTAGGCATTCATGAAACAAAGCTCCAAATTCGAAAGTGGAGGACACATGAACAGCCCTAGGCAATAACGTTCATGGGGCTCCGAAAAAGGGTGAGAATCGAGGATTGCCTTGAGGGTCCGCACTTAGGCAATCATGAAACAAAGCTCCAAATTCGAAAGTGGATGACACATGAACAGCCTTAGGCAATAACGTTCATGGGGCTCCGAAAAAGGGTGAGAATAGAGGATTGCCTTGAGGGTTCGCACTTAGGCCATCATGAAACACAGCTCCAAACTCAAAAGTGGAGGACACATGAACTGTGCTTGGCAATAACGTTCATGGGGCTCCGAAAAAGGGTGAGAATGGAGGA